>NC_068938.1:219279768-219579768 GCF_016801865.2 Culex pipiens pallens | reverse complement strand
ATCGTTTTCGTGCCATCGAAAAAACATCGTCAAATAAGCTCATAATCAAAACCACAACACGACCAGCACCCGGCGCCATCCACCTGCGCCACACACATCTGGCCATCATCTAAGTGCATTAATGTTTTGTGTGTGTGTGTGTTTTATTTTCTTCTTCTGACGTCGCTACCCTGACAGACGGACAGGGTCGACAACGGCCCGAAATCCGTCCGACGGCTCGACAAAACGGCCCGAATTCCGACGGTTTGTCCGACGGAATTCGGGCCCTTTTCGTGCGTATTTGCAACACTTTGTCCGACGCTCGTTGAAATCGACGTTTGAGAAAATCGAAGTTGACGGGCCGTTGTCGGGCCGTTTTCGGGCGCCTTTGTTATTTAGATTGTCCTACCACTGCCGTGCGCTCTCGTTTCGGATTAGGGGTTAATTTAATAATTTAATACTTTTTCTTTATAAATAATTTAATAATTTTTCTTTATAAATATCAATGATTGATGTATTATGGTCTTCGGTGTGATCTTGAAAGCCTGTTTTGATCCAAGGAAGTAGCTCTGGCATGTTTTATTTTTGTCTTTGCCTAAGAGAAAAGGTAATTTTACAAAATGTGAAAAAACAAGCAAATTAAAAATTACCTCTTCCTCCACCGCATCACCTAGTTGACCGACAGCTGCTTATCCCTGATGATGGTCGAATCCACGCCGATTAAAGTTCCCTGGTGGTTCAATTTGTCCACCGCGGCCGGATTCCATTCAGGGAAAAAACTGTTGGTTTGACTTGTTCTCACTAGTATCATTTAAAATAAAATTTAATGGATTTGGTGAAAAAAAACTGTTGAAGACTCCACTTAGTAAAAATCAATGATCTGTCATAAATTTTATCACCGCCTACCTAGTTTTCTACAGGCCGATCAAGCGCAGGACAAACGCTCGAAAATGGCAGGACAAGATCGATTTCGAGTAGATAACGCTTCAAATCGCACGACCGCCGGACTTCAGTCTAACAGGGTACCTCTGGGTTGTGCAACTCTAACGCCACCACCCCCCCGGGTTACGACCAAATGCATAACGCCTCGATTTTTGCCCACTGTGCTGCTGCCGGAGCTTTCGATGACGAACACACACGATGATTAGATGATAATTTACGAGCAGAACGTTTGGCCTGGCCCACGGGTGTGATGTAAATTGTTTTAGTGAGCCTAAATGGTGTGCGGTAGTAGCCGTGAAATCAATGCCAAAATAAACGTTAGAATTGCAGTGATAAATCTATTTTTACGACAATTGTGAAGAAATTTGCAGTTTCGAAGGTGACTTTTTATAACTTATTTTGCAGGATTGTATCAATAGAACTGCTTTATAGCCACAAAAAAAACTGACCTTGGTTTTTTTTGTGGATTTGGTTTTGATTAAATGCCTTTTTATGATTATTGTTTGGTTGGAGTACACACAAACTTTTTTTATGGTTAAAATTCCAAGCAAGTTCTCAAGCAGTATCAAATTTGAGTGCATTTAAAATTTGGTGGTTGTTAAGCCACCTGAACTACCTCTCTTTTTTTTAATCAAGGTGCAGTTAAAACTTTATTTGAGGCAGTTTTAAATTGATGCTTCATTCGCTGCCTAGATAAACCAGTCTTGTTTAGAAAAGTATGAAATGTTTTGTTTAATTTTTAATGAGGTAATATTTCGAAAAGTTTTGTAAGGTTCAGAAAACTTGAATAATTTTTTTTTTGCAAATTACAAAAAAAAAACTTAAATTATTTATCCATTTCAGAGTTATTGTATACCATATATTCAACAACATATTTTATTTACCAAAGATTGTATTGATGTACCAAAACAAAGTTGAGGTGCTTTTTGTGGTTAAAAAGATTCGCTTATTATCATTTAATTTTTGTTAATAAATTCTCGACTGTGGTATAGATAACAAGCTTAATTTTTGATATTTTTTTTATTTATTGATTTTAAACCATTATGTGTTTCATTAATTTTAAGAACATCATAATTACTTTGCTATAACTCACTTCATTTCAATCGTTCTCTAGATTATTTCATTGCAACCTGAAGCTGTTTGGTCATCATCGTGCCATTCTATAGTTTTCGCAACCCACGTTCACATTATGCAACGAAATTTCATCATTTTCCCGCTCCGATAACAATCTCATGGGATGAAATCGTTGGTTTTCTACCCACAAACTCCCTCGGTAGCGTTCGTGGGTGGAAGTGGTTCCTACTGGTCTGGCCATAGATTTCATAAGGTGAATCTAATTACAATCGCTTCGCATGTGAAATGATGCATTTTATAGGGCCGAGAGAGTGCCGCAACAATTAAGTGCTTGGGGTGCGCATTCCCACATCGAAAGCCGTGCAACTTAATTGAATTTGACCCGCCGAGGTGGGGGCTTCCCAGATTGAAAGCGAAATCAAAAGGCCATTTCACTTAGTTTTGATAGCCGGTGGGAATGGAGTTGCATGGTCCGGTGCAATCTCGCTGGCAATTGAGGGTCTTCGTAGAAAACAAGGTTATTCTGGGGTCACTGAAATTCAAGCTCTGAACTGCTCAACAACGTGTTCAAAAGTTCAAAGTCGAACCCCCTTCGGGCATCTCGCAAAACTCATTGACTGCTCGCGCCGCAGATGAGATATGTAATTGTGCGAATGTCGAGGTGATTTGGTTGAAGTTCAGTCTTAACACCCCAGCAGCAAATGAGCGAGGTGTCGTCGTTAAGCAACACAGCAAACACTTGCGCAGGTGAATAATTCATTCCGATTTAATAAGTGGTGCCCCACGGGAGAGTGGAACACAATAGAAGATTATAATTCTATTTCGCACGGTTGGCAAGCTGCACTCGGTTGCTTGCACTTGACACTGAACCAATTGACAACCGTAAGATGAATTGCACGGCGATGCACGAACTGTCAAATAAATCATGCTAATTGCCTCGACTCGAGTGCCTCGATGGAATCTATCATTCACTCGAATGCATAATCCTAAAAGATTTAATCGCAAAACAATCACAGCTTCCTCCGTCACCCGTAAATACCATTCAGCTTAATTACAGTCCGAAAAGCAATTCCGTCAACGCCAACACCGCATGTTCTCGGAAGGCGCGCAAAGTTGTCATGAATCGCGCCAATTCCATTTAAAATTTTCCATTCATTATTTGCGTGGAAAGAAACCATTCCGGTTGGATTCCGAGTGTCCTGAGCTCGAATAGATTAGTTGATAAATGAGACAAACTAACAACCAGCAAGCCCAGCATCTCCCGGAAATTGTTTGAGCGGAAAACCAGTTTCTCCCCTCCCCCTACATCGTGTTCGGGAAAGCGTGGTTTGGATTATCCCCACCATTCGTGGAGTTCTATTTCTGGCGTCCGGTTTGCAACCCAACTCTTCAAATGTCTGGTCGACGCGGATGGTGCTTTTTTCTCTCCACTCTGGCTGGAAGCGTTGTCATAGTTTCACACTTCCATCAAATCTGCATAAAGAACGATACATTTTGCTTGAATTTACATGAGATTTGCGCTAAGTGGTTGCAAGAAATATAGCTCATTTTTGTATTTCAGACATTTCTGCAACTGGACTGTTATATCCAATGGAGCGAATTGGGAATATAGTCTTAACGTCGTACACTGAAATAAAAAAAGTACAAAAATCCTGAATTCTAAGAATTTTGCCTCCTTTCCTTATTTACTAATTGGGGTTTTTGGATTGCTAAATAATTTGTAAATATGGAAAGGAGGCAAAATTCCTAGAATTCAGGATTTTGGTACTTTTTTTTTTTAGTTCCGTGTAGATGGTGTCACTCACTCTGTCAATGATGGTTTTGAATTCAGGGTCCAAAAAAAGTAAATTGAAATGGAAATTTAATCACGATATGCAAAATGCTTTTACAAACAACATAAAGAAAACCATTTTCTGATTAAAACATTCTGAATCAAGATTTTAAAATATATTTCTAAAACAAACATGGCCGCCAACTGGCCGATCGGGAATGATACCTTTCAGATCCTTAATAGGGACAGCAGTTTTAAGAGCACTTATGAGCTTCAAATTTGGAAATAGATTTTTTTCAATATTTTTAGATCAACCTCAACTTTGGAAGAGGCACAAAAACACGTATTTTCGATCATTTTAAATTTTAGGGATGCACTGAATTTCTTGAAATTTTTTTTATTCAAAAGATCGGAAAATTTCACAATATTTTTTTGCAAAAAAAATCGGACGCATTTATTTGATGAGTGAAAATAATTTTACTTGATTTTTTTGGATTTGTTGACAGTTTTTAATGTAAAGCCAAACTTATTTTACTTAACAGATTTTTGGATAAAGTTCACCGTTTTCAAGATATCGCCACATAAAGTTTAACTCGAACTGAAAAATTCTAGTTTTTAATTTTTGCCTTCCTCACCTAAATGAGGAAAGGCTATAAATCACTCGAAAAATGAACTTCTTAATTCGACCTCGTAGACCCACCTTCACGTATACCTATCGACTCAGAATCAAATTCTGAGCAAATGTCTATGCTTGTGTATGTCTGTAAGTCCGTGCACCGAAACACGATTATCTCCGGACTGGCTGAACCGATTTGGACCGTTCTGGTCTCATTTGATCCGTCTTGGGGTCCCACAAGACCCTAGTTAATATTATGAAGTTTAGAAAAGTACTTCAAAAGTTATGCTAAAAAAACGATTTTAGCTAAGTTTCGGAAGATAGTAAAAAGGGTGGCTTTTGTAAGAAAAAGTTGTCTGGATTCAACATGCGACCCATCGTTAGATAGGTAATCAAAAGACCTTTCCAACGAGGCCAAAAGATTGAAGATCTGAAAACCCTATCAAAAGTTATAAGTACTTTAGTGTTTTTGGTAAAAATAAGAGTTATTTATACACTTTTTGAGGCTGTGTAGTATAATCACTTTATGAATGCGAGGAAGGCACCAACCACATAAAGGTGGATTAAGTTGTGTTTTTAACATTGAAATTAGGACGATTAGTTTTGAGATATTGGTACAGTCCATACTCAATTATCTGAAGGTTTGTATGGGACTTCGAATAGTCGAATGATGAACAAGAAAAAGTTTTCTTATTTTCTTTCAAATTAGAGTTCTGTGACTCCATATAAGTCAAATTTGGGTTGTTGATTGCCTTTTTCTAAGTACCGTAAAACGGGGTGACTTTGATAGCCGGGGTGACTTTGATAGGTTTGTGATTTTTCCGCAAAATGAAGAGTACAATTAAAATACGTAAGGAATGGTTCAGAAACATACTGACCGTGGTAGAGAAGTGTTCAAAGTACCTCAAGAAGAACTTTTCATAAATTTTTGAAAGGTTTATAAAGTTAGTTAACTATAGTTAAGAAAATGTTGTTGGAAGTCATTATTTTAAACTTCTCAAAGTGTCATGATTTTCTCAATGATCATGATTTTTAATCGGAAAACGAAATGCATTTTCGGATTCTTTGGACAATTTTCCACTAGGAGAAGGTTTAATAAGTTTCTAAATAATAAATATTATCTGTTTTTGAAACACAGCTTAAAAAAACTTCAAATTTGTAGGCATTTTTAGTTGAACAAATTTCATGTAAAATGTGAAAACTTGTGATTCGTGCTTCGAATTCAGTATAAAATGCAATATAAATCGATAATTTTATAAGCAAAACTAGTTTTAACAAATTTCAGGCAAAATTCCGACTTTTTAACAATTTTACCTAAAATTTATATGTATTTAGTTAAAAAGCTTATAAACATAGTTAACTTAACATAAACATTGATTTTTTTTCTTGCAAACTATATCAGCTACTTTAGTGATGGTACATTTAACGTACAAATAAAGTTTGAACATCTTAAATATGATTTTAACAAGAAAAACTATGACTATCAAAGTCACCCCGGAATTAAAACTAAGAATTTTTAACGTAACTATTTTTCTAAACACAATTGAAAAAACTTTTTTTCCAAAATTGTGCATGGACTTTGTGTGGCCTACCCCAGTACATGTTTTAAAAATAATAATCTTGAGAAAAACCTTACCTGTTGAAAAATATTCTAAAACCAAATTGAAATCCTATCAAAGTCACCCCGGTTTACGGTATTTGAAAATCACCATTTTACCCGCTCCCTTGGAATTAAAAAATCTAAATCACTTTATAGCATGTTTGGGGTAATATTCAAGATCAACAATCAAAAACAAGACAACAACAAAAAAAAATTGTCGTAATTCGATTATCCGAAGTAATTTTTTCCGAGGCCTTGTAAGCTTGTACCAACGACACAAAATGGCTTCTTTGGTCATAGGAAAACTCTCAAAAAGTACACACAAAGTTTTATTCAAATAAAAAAAAAAGAAAAAAAAATCATAAAATTTCATCATTCTTGAGAGAATAGCTCATAGCAATGAAAAAAATTATTGTTACAGTCCAGACTCGATTATCCGAAGTTTTGACTATCCGAAGTTCGATTATCCGAAGTTTTGTTTGGGACTTCGGATAATGGAATCACTAAGAAAAGATCCAGAGTTTTTTCTTGAAAAGGTCCTATGAGCTTATGTCTTTCATACGTTTCAAAAAAAAATAAAAATAAAAGCCCTATAGATTTTTTTTTCTTGTTTGTTGTTAATATTAGTAATAACTGTAACAATGTAAAACAAATATAAAGCGTATTTAAGCAAAGTAAAAAATATTTGGAGATTTTTTAAAAGTTTCTGAATAATGAAAAGACTAGCTATTTCGAAAGTTATTTTGTAACTGTTTTCCTTCATTTGATTTAAATACTAGGTTCATAAAGCTCCCACTAACTCTGTTTCCAACTTTGTCGTTTTTGTCGAAAATAGGTTAGAAACAAACACAGAACAACAAAGTTAGTACATTGCTTTCCACATTCAATGATTTGAGTTGCTCTAAAAACTGCTGACCTTTTTTTGGCTGTGGTCGTAATTTTCTACAAACAAGGTTCACATTTTGCAATTTTTAACACAAATATTTCTTCTCCGTTTTCATATTTACAGGTCATGCCAGCGCTGCGATTGTTCGGCCGGAAATGGTTAGCCGCGTCGGACGACCTTGTGTTTCCGTGCCTGTTCGAGATCGTGTTCCGTATCGTATGGTAATTATACCGCTGAGGCTCTATTTAAGCCGGCTTACAGAGTTACAACTTGGCTGCCCTAGCAGATACCGCAGATTCATTCAATTTAATCAGTTTCACTAGCGCGCACGCCGCACTTCACTCTCACTTGACTTTCCCACCTGAATTTCATTGAAGTCTTCTTTTTCCACCTTTGCTTTGCTCAATTGTTGTTTTAGGCTCGGGCTGATATCATGCGTAACGTCGACGTACTGGAGCGTGACCGCGGAGTGCGATGAGCAGGCCGGGCTGGCCGTGCGGATCTACCTGGCCGGCACCCTAGTGTTAATTAGTGTTAATATGGTTCTACTCGTGCTGCTGGTGAACCGCAGCGCCCAAGGTTGCATTACCGAGGTGCAGAAACGCACCCTGGTGGCGCCCCTGCTGGTGGTTAAGTGAGTCGACCTAAATACATTTTGTTTGTAACAAATGAGCTAATCTAAATGTAACTTTTCAGAATTTTGCTAATTTTGCCAGAAACCGGACTGAACGTCTTCGGCACCATGTGGGCCTTCTGCGGAACCATCGAGTGTAAGAGTGAAGACAAAATATCTCAAACTGTGATTGAAGGTGAGTTTTCTAACAAAAGCGTCACGTAATCCTAGCTTGAATTGAAAGCCCACCAGGTGCGGTGCGTTATTATTATTCTGCACTTGTATGCAAATTTGCCGATAAAGTCGCTTGATATTGCGTATTGTCGATGGTGCAGCAGCAGTTGGTTAAGAAGGAAATTGCTCCAAATGGGAGCGGGATACTTTGTTATATTCAGCACAAATATATGCACTTATCAGATTTGTATGACCGGTTTCGCAAGCATTTGGAATTGATGAAGGAAATTGCAAATGGATTGAATTGATTGGGTCAAATTAAATCGATTACCTTTTTGTTGATGTAGTCTTTGAATGATTTGATTCACTGTTAATAGCCTTAATCTTCTAGATGAGGGGCCAAAGTTCCTCGTTTGTGTTCAGCATTCAATAATAGTAGACCTAAATATTTGTACTTTAATGGATGAATTTTTATGGAACTAATCCATTTGCTTGAGATATCATTTAGTTGTCATTAGATCAAATCGAATTTGCAATCGCAAATGACTTTTTTTTTAAAGTGCACTGATTCAAATTAATTCAAGGTGAAATCTTTTGAAAAATGTTCAGTTTTTTTTTGCAATTTAAAAATACTTTCTTAAGGAAAAGTATCCTGCAAAAAATATTTTTGAAGAGCTGAGAAACTTTCCTACAGATTTCCTACAGACTCTCTAACTTTGTTGATAGGACTGCTTGCTGCTAAGATACAGCCTCTTAAAGTATAAATTTTTTGGAAAATGATTTTTCCTCAGTGTCATCTAATCTTCATTTTTCAACACACGACATCATGGAAAATATTGGTTTGATATTTAATGTTAAAAAGTAAAACTTTTGTGAAATTGTGTGCTTTGTTCTTTAAAAATAAAATGTAAGTTTTAGAGCCATGTTTAGTTTGTTTTTACTAATTTTTATTTTTATTTTTTTATGTTAGGCTAGATTTTTGAATTTCATAATTATCATTTTAGAAAAGAACAGAAAATTTAACAAAAGTTTCATTATATAACATTGAAAAAAAAATTACAATATTATCTTGGTAATTATGTAATTTCGCGAGTTGAAAAATGAGGGCTAATTAGATGACACTGAGAAAAACTTCATTTCACAAAATGTAAGCATTAAAAGTAACCAGTTCGATCAACAATGACTATTAAGGAAGGATGTAGGGAATTTTCCCAGCTTTATCAAAATAGTTTTTAGGAGGGCTTTTACTTCATAAATTATTTTAAATTTCACAATACTGAATATTTTTCGAAAGTTTTCACCAAAAAATGCCTAGAATTTGAAAATGGTGCACTTGATCAAAAAATGTGTTAAATTGCTTTCGATTGCAAATATAGTATTGCCTCTATTTTTTTTTTATATTTAGTTTGACAAAATTTGTTTTTTTCTGCAGAAATCACAAAATTATACCTTTGGTACCAGATTTTGCAATATCCTAAACTCTAGCACAAAATTTTGCATGCCAATTTTGTATGACCAGTCCGCAAAATTGTATGGAGCCTTGTATGAAAAAAATTATACAAAATTTCTATTTTTGGACCAAATTTAGTTAAAAAAACAATAAATTAAAAATCTCAAAAAAAATTGCTTTAAGTTTAATTTTAACTGAAAAACTTCGTAATATTGCGTAAAATTTAATAATTCTCGGGCGCCAGTTGTAACTAAAGTCATTCGATCGGTTCACTTACGATTTTTTTTTTAAATTCTAATTTGCTTTGAATTGTTCATCTGTACATCCTTTAAATGTTTAAAACAGTAAAAATTGGATCTGCTCCAAAGAAAAAAAAACAAATATGTGTCGGAGGTCGCGTTGGCTGTTACGACGTATAGCAAAAAAGAAATGTTTCATTTTTAACATTGAAAATTGTTTCTGAGATATTTGTACTAGAAAATAAAATGAGAATGAGACTCAAAAAACTTTAATGTTTCTTTGGCAATTTGAAAGGAAGTTTTCTCAATTTTTTGAAACAAGTATTTTTAGGAGTGGAACATTATGGACACTATTTCAAAAAATAAATAATTATCTGGAGTTTTTCAGTTAAAATTAAACTTATTGGGCTATATCTTGAAAATGGTACACAGTTCAGTTTTAAGTCCCAAAACGTAAGGTAGTTGCAATTTTTTTTTAAAGTTTATGTCGCCAAAATCGGTTCGAAAAATCAGAGGGCAAAAATTTTTTTTTTTAAAAGACTTCAAAATTTTAAAGGAAGCAGAAGTCTAACCAACTGAAAACAATTAGAAATGCATTTTGATGCGTTTAAAATCATATTTAGCATGTCTGGGATCGATCAAAGATATTTTGTGGAATTTTTTGTGGAATTTCAATGAACGGCACCGCAAAAAGTTTTTTTTCGGCGAAAAAAAAATCTCTTCAATAATTGGATATTTTGAAAACTAATGATTGCAAAACACTTTTTTTATTCAAATGTTGAGACCATAGATTTTCATTTAAGAGCTAGTTTTTCACCGATGTGAAACAGGTCGTATCGAGGTGCTCCGATTTGGATGAAACTTTCAGGGTTTGTTTGTGTATACATGAGATGATCTCATGCCAAATATGAGCCCTCTACGACAAAGGGAAGTGGGGTAAAACGGGCATTGAAGTTTGAGGTCCAAAACACATGAAAAATCTTAAAATTGCTCGCATTTCCGTAAAACTTCATCAATTCCAACTCTCTTAGATGCATTCGAATGGACTTTTGAAGCCCTTCAAAATGTGCTATAGACATCCAGGATTGGTTTGACTTTTTCTCATAGCTTTTGCAAATTACTGTTAAAAATGGATTTTTTTAAAACCTTAATAACTTTTGGCAACAGCCTCCAACACCCATACTCCCATAGGTCAAAAGTTAGGGAATTTCATGGACTATAAGCCTACGGTATTAACTTTTTGGCCAATCGCAGTTTTTCTCATAGTTTTACGATTTTTCTAGAACAAACATTTTACAACGTTAGTTTTTGCCCTGTAGGCCTCCATAGCGGCACTTTTTGGTCTCAATTTTGTCATATTCGGAATCCTCAGAAAATTTTACATTAGATTGAGGTGTTGGAATTTTGAATTTGATTGGAAAAAATGCCATTTAGAATTAATTAAAATATTATTTAGCATTTTGTCGGATTAGGGGTAAAACAAGTTTTCGCCTACTTGATACAGCATTTGACGTATTGATCATAGGGTAAATAAGATCTATTTCTTTTTTCAAAAATGTTTTATTTAATTATTTTTTAAATCAAAATTACAACTCCAATACTTCTAACTTACGTAAAATTGTCCGAGGATTCCGAATATGACAAAATTGAGACCAAAAAGTGCCGTCTTCTTGGCCTACAGGGCAAAAACTAATGCTGTAAAATGTTTGTTCTAGAAAAATCGTAAAACTATGAGAAAAACTGCGATTGGCCAAAAAGTTAATACCGTAGGCTTATAGTCCATGAAATTCCCTAACTTTTGACCTATGGGAGTATGGGTGTTGGAGGCTGTTGCCAAAAGTTATTAAGGTTTTAAAAAAATCCATTTTTAACAGTAATTTGCAAAAGCTATGAGAAAAAGTCAAACCAATCCTGGATGTCTATAGCACATTTTGAAGAGCTTCAAAAGTCCATTCGAATGCATCTAAGAGAGTTGGAATTGATGAAGTATTACGGAAATGCGAGCAATTTTAAGATTTTTCATGTGTTTTGGACCTCAAACATCAATGCCCGTTTTAACCCACTTCCCTTTGTCGTAGAGGGCTCATATTTGACATGAGTTCATCTCATGTATAGACAAACAAACCCTGAAAGTTTCATCCAAATCGGAGCACCTCGATACGACCTCTAGAACAAACCGAGCAGAATCTACAAATACTGCCTCTTAAATTTTCATATTTTTTAATTTTTTTTAGTTATACCATTTCGGTAAATTTCAATTTACCGAATTGTCCAACAGTTGGAAATTTGGTAAACTTCACTGAATTCGGTATACCTATAGAAATGATGTTGCAATTATTTTGATGAGACCGATTTTTTAAAGTCAGATTTATGCCCCTTCAGTTCAGCAGGTTCGATTAACAGTTACAGCACACTTTGAACGATTACGCTCGAGTGCACTTTGTCGTTGAATAATCCACTGCAAAAAATCAATCATTGTGACAAGTTTTACCTTTTTACTCTCCTCCCTCCCCCACAGCAATCGTACTATTCAACTGGGTAGTGTTTGCGCTTATTATCTTCGGATTAGCGATAGTGTTTGATCCGCTCGGGTCGGCCAAGTACAAGAACGGCCGCGACAGCAACGACAACGGTCCCACCGAGTCGGCCATCCACCGGAAGGTCTCGAAGCTGTGGTTCCGCCGATTTCGGTGGGCCTTTTGCTGCCTGCGGAAGGACGAGTTTGGCCACGAGGCGTTTACGCAGGTGGCAAGTTTGCTGAGCGCGCTGTTTCGGGGGACGGATTTGGTTCCGTCGGACATAATGGCCGGGTGTGTGCTGCTGAGGGTGAGACAGAAGAGGGAAACGCGCGAGATGCGCCGGATACGGATGCTGAACGACGATGGACCGAGGTATTCGACGGATATCACGCGGGTGTTTGCGACCTCGCCGGCGTGGATGACGATTAAGAACGCGAGGCACTTTTTGCGGTTCGCACTGGCCGCGTACGGTTGGCCGATGGTGTGCTACATGCACTGCTGCACCGGTCCGTACCGGTTGATACCGAAGATGACTTGCTGTGCGTGCTTCCGGTAAGCGATACGGTTGATTAGTTGAAACGTTGTATGACTTTGATGTTTGATCGTTTCTTTTTTTTTTCTCTTTTTGCTAGCCGAAAACCCCAAATCATCATCGATGACAATTGCTGTTTGTGCCACGTGTCCGGCGTTCGGTACACTTCCCGCATCCGGAGTGAGGACGTACTGCATGCTTCTTTCAAGAATCACGTGTTTGAGGTTAGTTTCACGAACACGAACAAACATTTATTTCACTTGCTAACATCATACACATGATACGATACACGGCACAGAGCGATTTCACCAATCACGATTCCTCGGAACTTCCGCCCACGCCCAGGAACTTGGAGTTTTTGGCCTTGATGTAGTCGTTCCAGGCTTGCTCGTCGCCGTTGGTGGGTGGCGGCGGTGCGGGCTCATCTGCAATACACACTCACAATTAGTATCGTTCGCCTTCTCAGAGATCCACCCACAGATGCTCAAAATTACCCGCCATCGCCAAATTCGCCGGTGGAATTACTTGCAATTTGCCGAAAACATCCTCCGGAGATTCGTCACTTTTTACAACCGTTACAAACAGCACCACCGTCAACACTAGACCCGCCACCAGTAGATGCTTCATATTTGTCTGCTTTTTCGCCTTTCGTGGAAATAATTCGAGGGTGATGTTTGCTGGCGCCGCCTCGCACTGTCAGGTTCTGAGTCGTTGGCAGGCTCGGCGTGGGACGGTTTTTATAGTTGGCTTAGAAAGCATAAATCACTCAAGTTCAATTTTTGTGGCCCTTTTTTTTTAGTTGAAAAGCTACCATGATAACGGAACGGGTTCCGTGGTGGGTTCTTGAAGGTTGCTGCTTGTTGCACAGTCAACAAGTGACATTAGACGGATACGGTGCGTGGGTGGTTTTGCAGCAGCAAGAAACCGGCAATTTGCCAATTTGTGTACTTTAGATAAGTCAATTGCATTTCGTTGATTGGGGGAAAATTGAGCTGCTGAAAGTGCAGTGCAGTGAGGAGAAGTCAATTATTTCTCGGAACTGGTTTTATCAATTTACGAATAATTGGCACGGGAATGTCTGTATTTGTCAAGGAACACCGGGCATGCAATGTTGTGATAGCAAGTTTGAAGAATCTTTGCATTTATCATTTGTACAAGCGTTGCATGTTTTGAACAAACTTGCAGTTCGGATAGAATTTTTTATTCCAGTCAAATTTTCGGTGTTGATGCACATTGTACACATGAAGACATTTCGATGGTATTTTTTTAAATTTATTCGCGTTTTTTTATTTAAATTTCAGTTTTGATTTTGTTCAAAACCCAATATTTGAACAGAAGTTTATCAGATATCATGTTTTAGTTAATTGGGTACTAAAGCCCTATGACAATTTTTATGTACAACGGTGAAAAACACGATCAAAAACCATTTCTGATCACTTTTATTTCATTGTAAAGCAAAAAAAAAAATGACAAGACAACATTTTTTCAATGGATCAACTATGGTCCCCTTGGAACGAGCTGTCAAGTAGGAACTTTTCTGTCAAGAAGGTCAAGAAGGACCGCGAGGTTAATTTTTCAAAATTGATTCAAAAATCCGTTTTAAGCTCTTTGTGGTCGTACAAAGGGTCATTGTACTCAGAAAATAAGCTTTATCGTTGTAAACAATAATATCAGCAATCTAAGCTTCATTTTAGGACCCAATTGGTTAGTACTTTTATTTTTTTCGTAATGATTTTCAATATAAATTCGCAATATTTATCTTGTTCAATTATTCAAAGGCAATTAATTGTTTTTTTAATTGTCGTTTTTGTGTTTTGTTTATTTTTATATGGATGTTTAAATCAATTAATCTTGTTGATTTTCTGAAGACGGTTTTTAGAACTTCTTCCCCTGAACTAATACTTATTTATTATTTTTTAAATTAATGTTCTACAAGTTTCACATGCTTTTCATAGACTCTTTTTCCAACGTTAAGGTTTCTTTCCAGTCGATATTTTCATAAAACTTCAAAATTTCAGGGGAAATAGACATGTCTTCCCCTGAACTAATATTTATTTATTAATTTTTAAATCAACGTTCTACAAGTCTACAATGTCAATGTCACAAGCCTTTCATAAACTCATTTTCCAACGTTAAGGTTTCTTTCCAGCCGATATTTTCATAAAACTTCAAAATTTCAGGGGAAATAGACATGTTATCACTTGAAAACTATTTGAAATACCTTTTCCTGTGTTGATTATCATTTTACAATAAATAAAATGAAGTTAGTTTTTTTAGTTTCTCAGTGTTTCGCCATTCGTGTCTGTTGCGGGTGACCATGATCAACTACGACCAACATTTTCAAAACTGTTTTTTCGTAAAATCGAAATTTTCATATGATTTTTTTGTTCTAAATAAAAAAAACCTTCTGGGCTATTGTAGATTTGAAAAGTACATAAAATTTCCCACAAAATTACATGCGCCTAAAAAAAAAAAATACAGTGGAGCAACGTGAACTTTTGAAAATATTTTTGGAATTTTTTTTGATGAAAAATACGTTTTTTCGGCATTCTGAGTACTTTGACTTATTTTACAAAAATGTCCCTTTGACACCGAATTTACAAACCATCACGTCTTTTAAAATTTTAAATGGAAGGGGTCATACCGCCTCTCTGTAACGAGACATCAAAAAATGGAGCTTGTATTCTGGATCAGGGACAAAAATTACCCCTTAGGACAAAGTTTCATTCATTCATTCATTTAAACATATGCAGTATTTTTTTTCGAAAATACTCAAATTTTCATGATTCGTTATCAAACGAATTAATTTTTTTATGATTTTTTTTAGAGTTTTGTTTGTAGAATACTCGAATTTTTACAAGTACCTTATTTTTTAAAATACTAAAATTTTAAACAAAAATACGGTATTTTAAAAATATCGTACTTTGTGAAACTTTCAGTATTTTACAAAAAAATAATAATTTAGTGAAATACATGCAAAAGTACATGTCTCGGATTAGTTTTCAAAAAGACGTAAGAGCCAATGGTAAACAAAGCCTTTTTTGCCTCGGTATTCGACCTACTTACAAAAAACCAATTTCAAACATGCTTAAGATTGTTCATCTACACGTCTTACAAGTGCCACAAACTAAAAATAAATAACATTTTGATACAATTTGGAGAAAAACGAATATTAGTGTCGGACGTCTAGGTGGCTCTTACGGCTTTTTGAAAACTCATCCGAGATGTATTTAAAAAAAAAAACAAAAAATTAAACTGCATTCAAAATTGCGCTTTGTTTGATACTCATATTGCGAAGTCTGAAAATTTGAGTATTTAAGTACTTTACAAATCAACCCGGATAAAGTGAAAATGCGTACAAAATTTCGATTCGTTTATATTAAAATTATTAAAATTTGTGTATTTTCAAATAAAACACGATTTCATGAGAAAATTTTATTATTTCACAAAACTGTAATAAAGTGAAAATGCTTATTAAATTTCACTTCGTTTGATACCCGTATTGCGAATTATGGAAATTTGAGTAAAGTCGACTCTCTGGCTATCGATCTTCTCATACACAATATTGCTCTAGCTGTCAATAAATTTATCAGTTCCTTAAAGAAGCATGCTTTGATTTTTCGTTCTTTAATTTGAGTTTTTTGTTAAGGTTTGAGTATTTTACAGAAAAGCTCAAATTTCGCTACCCATTTTGCAAATTTTGAAAATTTTAGCATTTTCAAAATCTTTGGTATTTTGTGATAGATCTTGTGTGAGTAATATACATCATCATAACATATATTCTTAGTGTACTCATTAAAAATGTAACATCTAACATCATCATATGGTTGAAAAAAGTTAGAATTATCGAAATGACGATAACGATAGATCTTTGTTAATCGTTAGACGCTAATATTATCGACGATATTTTTATCGATTTACAACCTTGGAATTTACATTATTTTTTCATAGAATAAGCCAGTGAGCAAAAATATGAACTCGGTAATTTTGGATACTTTACAGTTTTACATTTTTTAAATAATCTACAAAAAAGTTATTTTTTTTAACTGAAATGAAATCTTTTTCTTGAATTTTGATGCTTATTTTATTTCACACCATTAAACCACTTTATTTTTTATCGCCATACTTAAAATAGAACACATTGCTAGTTTAATGTTTCATTGTTTCTGCTCCGCCATAAATTTCCACTACTCCGGCGGGGTCGTCTCCGGCAGCTTAGTCGTCGTCGTAGTTGGCTTAGCCGTCGTAGGCTTCACCCCTACCTCACCCGGACTGTCCGAAGTTCCGTAATTGTAGTGGAAGTACCCTTGCGTCTTCTTGCTGTACTGATTGTCGATGCTTCCCATCAGCGAAATCTTCCCGATAATGTCCTCCCAGCTGAAGGCCCGCTTGTGTCGGTTCAATCGTCGCATAACGAGCTTTTCCGGCACGTGACGCTCGTGGCAGTTGAATTTGGGGTTTCCCTGCTCGTCAAGCTCGTGCGCTTCGCACTCCTGGCAGCGGCACAATCCGAGAGGCGGGACTTGCTGGGGTTCCACGGCGGTGCGGGTGGTCACGAGGTGAATTTTGGTGAGACACTCGCAGTCGGATTTGTGCAGCGTTGGCAACCCGGTGGCAGCGTCGAGGTGGACCTGTGACGAGAACTGTCTGTGGTTGATTGTGGCGGTTGCATGATCTGTGTAGGGGAAGGAGGATTTTGGGGTTTTAGGAAATTTGTTATTCAGATTTTTTTTTGGGTGGAATAAATTGTGGTAGCTTACCGTTGGCTTGACACTGCAAGGAGTGCAAATAGAACAGGAACAACGTGATCCACTTCATGGTTTGAGGGCCGATGATGAACTCTGCGGCAAATTGTCTCCCCTTATATCTTGAGCATTTTCTCGTAAAACTTAATTGAAAAATTCTTCGCTTTAACGAGGTGATTTTTTCTACTAATTGTGTTTCTTTTTTTTTGTAGCTTCCATTTTGCGTGCTGGCAGATCACAGCACCAAGAGCATCGTCATTTCGATTCGAGGCAGTCTGTCGATGCGAGACGTGTTCACCGATCTGGTGGCCAACGCCGAGCGATTCGAGGCTCCCGGAATGCCTCCGGAGTCGTCCGCCCATCGTGGAATGGTGGCCGGAGTGGATTGCATGCTGAAACGCCTTCGCGAAGGAAACATGCTCGAGCGAATCTGCAACATGTACCCGGAGTACACGTTGGTGTTGACGGGACACAGTCTGGGCGCCGGGGTGGCCATCTTGTTGGCGGCCAAGCTGCGTAGCCGGTTCCCGGATCTGCGGGTGTACGCGTTCGCCACTCCAGCTGGTCTGTTGAGTCGGGAAGCTGCTCGGTACACCGAGGGGTACGCGTTCACCATCGGCGTCGGGGACGATTTCGTGATGCGATTGGGGGTGGATTCGATTGAAAATCTGCGAACCAGTGTAATCGAGACGATACGAGCCTGCAAGCTGCCCAAGGTAAGCGGTGGAAAGCTTTGCGTTCAAGCGAAAGCTTCGCACGCAATGTTGCATGCAAGTTTAATGGCTATGCTTTTTTTCTAGTGGCGAATAATGTTGAATGGTTTCGGGTACGCCTTGTTTGGTGTACCGTCTCGTGATTTGGAAACCACGTGGCACGACGTGACGGAAATCACGAAAAAGGCCGGACAGAGTCCGCTGCTCAACGAGCGGCCGATACAAACGGTGACTGCAGCGGTAAATGCTCCACTCTCTTTTGATTTTATGTTATTTCTAAATGGAAGATTATTTCAGGAAAACGGAGTACTTTCCAGTGAAATCTCCAAACGAAGATTCGCCAAAACTCGATTGTTTACCGGAGGAAGAATCTTGCACATTGTGAGGCGCAAAAAGACGGAGCTTGAAAAGTAATTTCTACTCAACTAATAATTTCACCCACAAAAACTAACCCATTTTTTCCCCTAGGAAAACCAACACCGGCGGTCCCACCTTCGAGATGCGCTGGGCCACCGCTGAGGACTTTATGGAGCTCAAGGTGATGCCCCGGATGCTGCTGGACCACCTGCCGGACAACGTGTTCCGCACGCTGACCAGGATTCTCGAGGAGCAGAAAACTCACAACGGATCGATGCTCTCTTTGCAGGAGATTTAGGGAGGAAGAAGATGTGAATAAAAGTGAACCCAACCGAATAGATGCCAAAAGTTAGGAAAACAAAACAGGAACAAAGAATCGAACGTAACCCTCCAATTGACAAAAAAACTAAAACAGTCCATGAGTGCCTTAAGGAAACCTGTAAATCTTGCCGTCTACACATACAGTTAGGACTAGGAAAAGTTGTCGCGTTTAGCTAGTTAAGTGTACTGTTAGCCAAAACCAGAGAAAGCCCTATCAAATAGGAAAATTATTCATACTTGTCTTCATCATATATCTAGAGAGAGAAAAAAAGAGGTAAACAGTGTTAGAGACTAAACAAAACTTGCTCACTTCCTACTTGTGTATCGTTACGAGACAAAAGTAAACTAAACAACAACAAAAAAAAAACATAACGAAGGGATTTCATCCAAAAATCGGAATCATCCAATTCCATTTCCTTTACTCTAGAGACGTAAGTGCAACAACAGACACAAAAGCATTCCAATTTGAATCTGAATAGCTGATATTTTTTTTATTTCGTCCCGGTAAGCAGATTTTAATTTAGTTTTTAAGAAGGGAAAGTGCGTTGAGCGAAAGTGCGAAATGACAGGACAGGATGGTATTCATTCCAAGTATTGCGCTTTTCCACTGCTTCGTCTCGAAGGTTGAGAAGCGCTTTTTTATTATTTTAGAAAAATAGGGGGGAAATTTTATTTGATATTGAAGAAACGAAAGATATACAAGTGGAAGATATACACGAGGAGTGGCAGCAAAACGGTTTTTCCAGAACGTTAATTTTGGTTGTGATATGAATGCTATTTATTATTTATAAAAAGCAGCAAAGCAAATGAATGTGAACGTTTTTTGTATATACAGTGTTGAGTGGCGTTGAAATATATAGTTTTATACTAAAGTTTTTTTTATGTTTTTTTTATTAATAAATCACATGTCCTTGAAGTTAACCGAAAACAAAATTTGCATATCGACCTTGAAATTACAGATTATGTGCTTCACCTAGCAGCTGGCTTTCAATCAATGCCACGTGCTGGTCCCCAAAGATTTTAGTTTTTATTAAAGGTGGGCAAAAAAAGAGTGAGCCGCTCAAAACCCCGGTTTTAATTTCGAGCTTTTGAAAGAACTATTTCAAAATGGAATGATTTTCAAACTTGTTATAAATATAAATTATTGAATTTCGAACAAATAGTAGCATAAAATTTATTTTTGAGAGCTGAAAATTAAATTCCAAATTGCAATGTAATTGCTAATAAAAAAATTCTCAAAATAACATTGCTGCCAAACACCACTTAAAAAAAATTAAACTCATTTTCAGTTTTCTACTTTTTTTGAAATTCCAAAAGTAAATTATTTTCTAAACAAAATGAAAAAAAACATTGTATAAAAAACAAAGTCGAGCACTGATAATTGCTTAACTTGTTAAATTTTACCAAACATCTACTTTAGGAAAAAAAATAAATTCTCTTGTTCTATTAAACTTTAGCGTTTAAAGACTTAATCGATTAAATCAGAGTGTAGCAAAGAGTTCACATAATATTTTCTCCAAACAAAATGCAGTAGTTCAATTTTGGCAAAAATAAACGCAATTTTAAAATTGATAGCGATTTCTTCATAATCCATGACTTAGGTTTGGATGCCATTCAATTATTTCAACGTTTTGGTTCGAGTAGTTGACAAAGTGATCAAATCTAATCTAATCTAATCTAATCAGACCCTAGCGCAGCCAATCTTACGAAGGGATCCTGGAGAGTGCCTTAGGTTAGATGATGCCTAGCACTCTTCTTGTCATTTATTAACATTTGTAGTGCGCCATTGCATCGGAATGCATTGAAACATCACAAGCGTTAAACCGGCCAGGCCTACTGCGTAAAGCCGTATCGCAGAGATGATTCTTAATTGGGTTGAGTTTGAGCACTGAGTGTTCGAACAACAACACAATTCTGAATCGACAGGGGAGGAAGAAGCGTGGGGACACCCTCTGGGATGGGACATTGTATTTCCACGAATGCCCTGGACACTATTTGCCGTGGTTATAGCGCCACAACTCGCTCTTCTTGACAAAGAGATCAAATTATTTATAAAAGTTCAATGTGAAATAACTTTAAAAACCATAGCATTCTGAAAAATATCCTTTTTCCTTTTTATAAAAAATTGAAAAAAGAGCGAAAGAACCGTTCAAAAGAGCGGCTCTTTTTAATGAGCGATCGAAAATGAGCGGCTCCTATAAAAGAGTGGTTTTGCCCACCTCTAGTTTTTATTATATATCACCGTAGATATCATGATCTGCTGCGTGAATGCGCTTTCAATTTCAACAATATTTGACTAGAAAATCCTCCAAATATTACCAATCTTCCATTTATCTCACAAACAATATTGAGCAAATATCCTTGAAAACCAAAAATGGTTTTTATTTATTATTTTTATTTCATTGATTTTGGAATTTGTAGAAATATTTTCCTAAATAAAGGTTCTGTGGTGACAACGTTCCGATTACACACAGAAAATTGTAGGAAAATTGTCTAGTATGTTGGAAAACAAAACTACAAATAAAAAAATCTTCTTAAAAAAGTAGATTGCTTTTCGACTGTGACTAATGAAGCCATGCTGTATCATTGGTTCACCCATACAGGTCTACAAATAATTTTGGCAACTGTCCGTACAAAAATGGTACCGTCAACAGGGGTCAATCGAGACAGCAGTTATAACGGTTTTGGGCCTCAATATTTTGATTTTTCTGGTGGGTTTCGGTCAAAACAGACTCAGACAAACAAAATGTTTACATCCATTTCCAAATTTAAAAGCTTTAAGGTGAAGCCGTTGATCAATTTCGAAGAAAATTAATCATCACTTTAAAATATTCTGTATTAAATTCAATTTAACGAATTTCAGCACCAAAAAGAATCAGCATGTGCCGGTTGTTGCCTTCATGAAGCCACTGAAAGAATTTTTGATCTTAATAAATTGTGCTTCAAAATTTACATAATTTTGTGGTACTGTACCACAAACAGTCATTGACGTCTTAGTTGGCAATCAAAGATTAATGACGATTTTCATAACTTTTCAAGGAATGGGATAATCGTTTCCAAAAGGAATCAGCATGTGTAGGGCACTATTCTAAACAACTTGTTGAAGGAATTTTGTAAAAATATTGAAAGCGACGCAAAATTTAAACCTTTGAACGAAAAATCATGACAATGATGGAAGTCTCCACGTTAAGTTCTATAAAACTGCTTTCCCTATTCAGACTGTAGTCCCGGTTCGCCCCAAATGACGGTACATGAATATTCGGTAATCTGTTTCTTTAGAATGAATTTTCTGATAGATTTGGTGACTTCGGCAAATCTTTAAGAATAGCTGAGGACTTTTTAGGAACAATAGGTACACAGAAAAAAAATCTTATGTTTTAAGGGACCAAATCCCGCACTTTGTAGAGCCTTGAGGACCACGGGGACACTTTTTTTGAAATCCCCTCTCCCCTCGTGAATAGCAAACCACTCGTAATTTTTGTACAGAACAAATATTTTTTGTATGGAGCGTGGACACGCTGACCATTTCTTGATTTTGGCGAATATTGAAGTATTTTATGTTTCTGATGACTTAACTAAGCATTGCATGTAAAACCCGATTTAATATCACCAGAGGTGAAATAGAGCCTTTCTTTCAAAATGATGAAACTCCGAGAAATATATTGGTGCAATTAATTTTTCAGAAACATAATGATACCCCCCCCCCATAATTTTCGAATGGCTTTTTGTTTGAAACTGAATTATTTTAATTTGATACTGTTATCTGTAAAATAGTCCAAAAAATACATCTAAAAATGGCTTTCACCACATTTACTGGTCGAAAATTGTGAATCGAAAAATAAAATGTTCGTCTCCGACCCCACGGCTACAGATCTGACTTATAAACATTGTGAGTTTTACGAGCGGTTTTCCAGTGATGGAAGACACAAATTTTTAAGAGCGGATACAGACATCGCTCATGTATTTCAGAAAAAGAGCTCTCAAAAATCAGACTTTGGGTTCCGGGTTTCGGGCCAAAATTCAATCGAAAGAGCGCATCCTAACCTTCAATTTAGTAATAGGATTTTTTCCTGGGACGAATCCTCGCCATGCACGAATTTTTTAAGATTTCTGAGAAAAGCGTTTTTGATCAGTAGTGCGGTGCCTGTGTGGACGCTCAGTCCTGTTTTTTCGTGTTATTTTCCGTCTCTTTTGTGTCGCTGTTCGAGTGCATGGGGTGATTGGTCATTATAATTAAATAATGGCATCAGTAGTGCGGTGCCTGTGTGGACGCTCAGTCCTGTTTTTTCGTGTTATTTTCCATCTCTTTTGTGTCGCTATTTGTGTACATGGGGTGATTGGATTTCTTCTGATTCGTGTTGTTTTCATCTCTTTTGTGTCGCTGTTTGTGTGCATGGGGTGATTGGTCTTCTTCTTCTTCTTTTTTCTTTATTTTTAGTTCGCGCGTTCGTTGGCCAATGAGTTTATTTTTGTTCTCTTTGCATAGTTTTCGATAGAAACGATCCGAATTCTTTTTTTTTTCAAGACAAGCAAGTCGTATTGCTGGATTAAGTCCTTTCTATATCATCGATGATCGGAAGGCACGCCGACGAATATGTTTTAAGGCTTATGATATAAAATCATTTTAATGAATAAAGCCCTTCTTACATCACCGTTGATCGGAAGGCACGCCGACGAAGAATTTCTGGAGGATCGCGGTCGAATTAATACTATATTTAAAATTCTAGATAGCTATCTTTCGGATTCGATTGTGAGTAGCGGGACTTCGCGGTTACTATGCAACGTATTTTTTGGAGTCTTTTTATATTTTAAATTTATAAGTCCTTCTTTTATCATCGTTGTTAGGAAGGCACGCCGCCGGTTAAGTTCGTTTAAGTTATTGTTTTAATTTCATTACAATCGGTTACGTGGTGTCCTGTTTTCTTTTCGTTTATATTCGTTGATCGTAATAATTTATTCCAACTGGCAGCTTTAGTATTAACTCATCTACTATTTTTGACATTTGCTCGCGTTATCTTAATTGTACCAACTGTAAAAATATACTGATAAGTCCAGCCCATAGCACTACAGCTCGGTTGGCACGCGTTCGATTAAAACAAACTTTTTAAATAATCAATTATTTATCTTTCCGCAGCCGGCTGCCTAAGATTTAAAATTTCAACCGATAAACAAAATGCTCATGGTCACATCACTGCCACTCGTGAATCCTGACCTCATACCCATCTACTAACCCCCTCAAAACTCATGTGATACTTTGTCGGAGAAGCAGTCGATTGGGCGGTCTCTATCACTCAAGTATCGGACTAACATTCCCATCCACTTCCCCGTGACCCTACCACTGGTCGTGGCCGGCGCCGGTATTGATCAGCATGATAGGGGCCTTTGAGAAGTTGCGAAGCGAGGAAAGATAGCACCCACTTATCTTCCACGGCTCGTGGATGTAACTTCTGGAGGTCCTGGTCAATAACGGAGTAGCAACTGCGGGTGGGCACCTATGCTTATGCTTATGCTTATTTCTGAGAAAAGCGTTTTTCCAAAAGCAAACATTAAACCTTTCTTTTGTAAGAAGGCAAAAATACCGAAAAACAACAAAAATCAGATTTGAAATAAGTGTGGCAACAGATAACAACACTGAACACTCTCGCTACGCAGTTTTTGTTGTCATTTCTTGCGATTGCCCGGCAACAACACACAGTATTGTTCTAATGAAGGTGCAATGGTGCACTATCAAGCACACGATCTGGTGCAGTGATCGATATCACGGTGGTAATGGATTACGACCATTTCCGAACCTTATGTTTCACTGTCACCAGTGCCGGTGAGCCACGTGGTATTTAGACACTTATAAAACGGCGGCTTTTGGTGAGCAAAAGTCACACAAAGTTTTGAAGAGCGTTCTGATAGTTGGTTCTAACATTTTGTACAATCTGCACACAAAATGAAAGCATTTGCCGTTACTTTGCTAGCGATTGTAGCTGTTGCTCTGCTGGTGGTAAGATTGCAAAAAAATCTTCATTTTAAAAATGATTTAAATTTTCCACGATTCTCAGGACGTCTGCCAGGGGCAGTACGATTTCAGGAAGCCGGATGGTCGAATGGAGGACATCGAGGCCATGCTGAAGCATAGCCACATGCCGTCGTTTGAGGATATGCCGCGGTTCCGCCGGTCGCCGTTTGATGATTTCAACGAGGAGATCGAAGAGCACGCTGGTGGAAATGACCATGATCACAACCAGGGAGGCGGTCAGGGTCAAGGCCAGGGTCAGGGAGGGCAAAATGGCCAGGGGCAGGGTGGAAAGCATTAAGTGTTGTTTTGGTGGAAAGCTTGGAGAACAATAATATCTGGATTTGGTTGTCAATTGCATCGTTATTTTACAGTTTGGTGACAGTGCACGTTTTGTGAAGCTTTTATTTTCTGATTATGGATATTGTTATTTGATTGATGTTTAATAAATTTGCACGCTGTTTAGTAAATTTAATTTTTTTTTTGAGAAATATCGATTAAAGTCCTGTCTAGTCTGTTATACTGAAAACTACAAGAAATATATCTTGAAATTAGCCAAATGTTTCAATTTTCAAAATACATTCAGATTGATTCACATTGTTCGAGTACCATTATTCAAGGGTGACATTGGGTCTGGGGGTGAAATTGTGTCATACAAATTTCAGCAGACTCAATGTCACTCTTGATGATGGTACCTTAAAAGTTGTATTTTGAAAGTTTAATTTACAGTATCAAATCAAATTATCTACTGAAAATAAGATTGTAAATTCGTGTTTTTGTAAAATTGTAAAATTTAAATTATGAATTTATTTTGATTGAAACGAACGATTTAATTTTCAAACATGGTGGCTTTTCTCGAAACATGTTGTCAATTTTTCTCATACAAACTTCAAGGCCTCAAATTTGGAATTCAGCCTAGTGATGGGCCAATATTTGATTTCAGGGGGTAGCCCCGAGTAAGCCCAGATTTGGAACACCCTAATATACACTCAAATCCCGGTGGTTGGTCACTTTTTCGCTTGACACTTTGTAGTTTGTACCCCGTTGGTTTGACAAAGTCGTACTACAAAGTGACGAACAGTCACTTTTTACACGGGACTCACACTAACTATCAAACCAATCGTTTGGTTGGTGTCAAACCATTGGGGTTTCAATGTTAAAATAACTTAACTAATAATAGCAAGCAAATATAATCAAAATCTGCCTAAATAGATCATCTCTTCGTGTAAAGCCTCTTTAAATATTCCATCAATCACGTCCATTGATTTGCCATTCAATGGCCTGCCCCTCCCGGAATCCTCAATGAGCGCACAAACAAACGTGTGGCCGCGTCGCACCGAGTTCAAAGAAAAAGCTCAGCCTGTTTGGCTGCGGTTGCGTTGGTTGGCGTATTTGCGCGGGGGATTTTTTCTTTCCCACATCTTCCAGGGGCGCAAATCGATCCCAACTCGAAAAACCATTAATATTGGTTTGGCTGACCAAGTTTGCACGAACTGTGACGCGAAAAATGACGTCGCCGTCGTCGTTTAAATCGGTTTTGCAAAGCCAACTTTGTTTGCCCCAACTCGGTCAACGTGCTTTTTAAACATCATCAGTGTTTAGTGAGAGCTCTGGGGAATGAAAAAATAATAAAATGAAAAAATAAATGTCTGCGATGATGAGTAAACACAATGAGCCATAAAGCGCATAAGGACTGTGGACTGTCGACTAGACAGGATGGGCGGAAGTGCCGGCTGGAAGGGGGGCTAGCATGTAAATATTATTGTTTGCCGGGTGCTAATAACGAGAGCATGGTGGAAAAGGATGTAATTTTGGCCTCATGTACATAAAATAAAACATTTTTTTGTTCAATTCTTAATTGTTACTAGAACAAAAAATGAGAAGATCAAAACTTTACCAATAAAAATAAAAACCACTTACAGAAACAAGAATCGTCCAAAGTTACAAGCTCAACCCACAACTCAAAGGTGTCATCTGTGGGAATTCCACCCGTTCATTACCAACGCTGGGGGCTGTGAGCTCGCAAATATTAGCGGTTGAGGATTTCCGAATATTTCAACCGATGTCTGTGCGAGAGGTGCCTTGGGTTGACGTGATAAAACAGTTTCATGGCTCATGATTTACGTTCGTTCGTGCGAAAGTTGGAGCTTCCAATTTTTCATTGCTGTGGTGTAATTTTCAGGCTGCGGGAAAATACAGATTTGCAAAACTGCGATATTTTACATCCAGTTCTGGAAGGTGTGTTATTATGAAAATTTGCAATCCTGACATCACTCAAAAACATTGTTGCAAAATCGCAACAATCACAAATGAAATTTATTTGCTGGAGATTAGATCACTTATCAGCAGCATCAATCAAGGCCACCCACGGTGAAAACACAGCTGATCGATTGGTCATAGGCGAATGATTCAAAGAAAAGTGAGAAAAAAGTCCCGCTCGTTGCCAACAGTGTTTTTTAAACTGATAACGGCTTGTTTTTTTTTTTTTTTTTTTTTTTTTTTTTTTTTTAATTTATATTTATTCAAATTTCTTTTCCATGTACATTCATTCAGTTAAAATATTATTGAGTGTCCAATCACAAACGATGACTTTTCACCTCAATTTTAAATACTAGCAACTTTCATTTATTCATGAAATATTGTATCTTTCGCTATTCAGTGATTTCAAATGTAGGAGGTCCTACATGTACAAAAGGGAAAAGGGATACCTTAAAACTAACTTATAAACTATATAAAGAGCGGATCAATGCAGCTGAAGACTGCAATGATTTTTGTCGAAATGCATCAATTATCTTATTGGACATAACATCCAAAGTGTCAACTTCGGCTAATTGATGAAGTTCACTGGTGCTGAACCAGGGAGGAAGTTTCAGAATCATTTTCAGAATTTTGTTCTGAATCCTCTGAAGTTTTTTCTTCCTGGTTAAGCAACAGCTTGTCCAGATCGGCACAGCATAAAGCATGGCAGGTCTGAAAATTTGTTTATAAATTAACAGTTTATTCTTGAGACAAAGTCTAGAATTCCTGTTTATAAGTGGATACAAACATTTAATATATTTGTTACATTTAACCTGGATACTTTCAATGTGATCCTTGTAAGTAAGGTTTTTGTCAAAACCAAGTCCAAGATATTTCACTTGATCCTACCACTTTAAATTTACCTCATTCATCTTTATAATGTGATGACTTTTTGGTTTAAGAAAATCAGCCCTTGGTTTGTGAGGGAAAATAATAAGTTGAGTTTTTGCAGCATTTGGAGTAATTTTCCATTCTTTCAAATAAGAATTGAAAATATCCAAGCTTTTTTGTAATCTTCTTGTGATGACACGAAGGCTTCTGCCTTTGGCGGAGATGCTTGTGTCATCAGCAAAAAGTGATTTCTGACATCCTGGGGGCAAATCAGGCAAGTCAGAAGTAAAAATATTGTATAAAATTGGACCCAAAATGCTTCCTTGAGGGACGCCAGCACGTACAGGTAGTTGATCAGATTTGCTATTCTGATAACATACCTGCAGAGTACGATCCGTCAAATAATTTTGAATAATTTTCACGATATAAATCGGAAAATTAAACCTTTTCAATTTCGCAATCAAACCTTTATGCCAAACACTGTCAAATGCTTTTTCTATGTCTAGAAAAGCAGCGCCAGTAGAATAGCCCTCAGATTTGTTGCTTCGAATTAAATTTGAAACTCTCAACAACTGATGAGTAGTTGAATGCCCAAGGCGAAATCCAAACTGCTCATCAGCGAAAATTGAATTTTCATTAATGTGCGTCATCATTCTATTAAGAATTATTCTTTCGAATAATTTACTAATAGATGAAAGCAAACTAATGGGCCGATAGCTTGAGGCTTCAGCAGGATTTGATAACGGCTTGTTGCGAATATTCATCCTGTGGTGTTGTTTACCCACGGATTTCAATTGAGCGTGCCATTTCTGCTTTGAACTACTTTCTTTAGCATGGTGTTGAAAATGCTGTGTGAAAACATTGAATCATCGTAGATTTCAAAGTTTCCGTTGGTGGATTCTTGAGAACTGTTTTTCATACTTCAGTTTTGAACATATTTGATTTTATATTTAAATTATAATTTTTATTTTAAATTTTTTATTTAATTTATTATTTGTCACTTATTACGAAAAGGTGGTTAACAATTCTCAACATATTTGTTTTTAATTTTGGCAAAACAATTCGCTACAAAAAAGGGTTGACAAGATTTTATGAAAAAAAATTATTCAGTTAAGTAAACCCTCAACTATTTACACAACTATTGAAAGGACGGAATCTGAATTCAGTTAAATTATTGTTTAACCGATTAACCCTTAGCCAATGAACATCTGGTCCATTACATTTGCCATTGCAAGAAAAAGGAAAAAAATCTGAACGATTACATGTATTTGGAAAAGTTGTTGGTTATTATTAGGACCGTTTAGTACACACAAAAAATCTCAGCGTTATTTTTTAATTCATTTATGTATCACAAAAAATTAATTACGTATTTATATATTTTTAAGATTTATAAGGCCATTGCAAACATTATTTCAGGTTTTTACCCTCCCCTACCCTTCAAAATTTCTTTGAAAAAAACAGGGGTCATAAAACTAATTCAAGGGTCCTGATTGCTCAAAATTCACCACTCCATTCGCGAGCACAAGTAGCAGGCGACGCGATACTGCCCTGATGAATTCCTACCGTTTGTCACTTTCACACCATTCGCTCCCGAACACTCTCTCTTCTACCCTCCTTCTCTCTCTGATCGGCTCAGGCTCCGAACGACTCAGGCAGGCCGAGCGTCTCCGATTACTCTGAACTGAAAATATTTTTTCTCTGATGCGCTGCGTTTTACTCATTGATTTGGGTTGCCTAAAATCATTGTTAATTTAATTGATAACATTTATTTTGATTTCATAACATTATAGACACCATTGATAGAAACTTCCTCCAAGAAAAAATCATATTGATGGCAAATTGAGGGCGTGAAGACAAAAAGACTGCCGCGCTGGCATTTTGTGAGAATGGCTCTTCGCTGAGCATGTTAGTGTGTGAGTGTCGTCGAGCAACGGAGTAGGCTAATATTTTCACGGTGTATTTGTTCGCTGAGTGAACAGTTCGGGCCACTCGCTGACTGATTGCGAGTACCATTCGCTCATGAATGCTAGCGGGTTGGAATAGAGGAAATAATCGTGACGTCAGAAATGAACTCAAATCACTCAAAGTTCATTTTGTGAGTGACTTTAACATTTTGGCCTAGTTTGACAGCTACCTCGTTCCCAGGTTTTCTGTGGGAGAGAAAAGGAGGCGAATACTTTATGAAAATCATACCTGTCAAAATTCCTAGCCTCAAAATTTTGTCGCGAGTTGCTTTTCTCCTCTATAGGCGACGAATGGATACGCGATGAGTGAGTGGTTTCTGTTCATTCAATCGAAAATCAGGACCCTTGAACTACTTATTGACTAAAATTTACATCTCAGTGTAAAAACATGTAAAATCGATTGTAAAATATGCAGAACACATTGCACAGTGGGCGAAATGGAACCCAAAATCGGACTTAATTGAACGCGGCTGGTTCCCTGGTATGAATAATAGTGTTTCTTATGTAAAAAAATCCGGGGAATCGATTGGTGATGGTTTCATTCACCGCACGAAACGGCAAAGGGTCCATTTTGCCCCAATTCCCCATTTTTTAGCATTTTTTCTTGAAAATCGATCTGTATTTAGAGCGGAGGCTTTATGCGGCCTTCCAAAATACACTTAACTTATGTGAAAATGTCCCAGGAATCCAGTAAAAATAACCACTTGCACCGCAAAAATCATCTAGGGTCCATTTAACCCCAATTCCGCTATAAAAGCATTTTTGGCGTTTTCAAATGTTAGGTCAGATTTTAAAAATCTGAAAATATTTTTATCGTAAAGATCAGACAATTTTACATAAGAATGACGATTTGCACTTGATAGTTTGACACATTTATGTTGATAAAAATAAAATGTATGTGAAAGGCAGTTTATTCTGCGTTTGGGAAAATTGGCCCAAAAGTGATTCTTCAATCTTTTTATTTAGTTTAATTTCTATATCAACATAAATGTGTCAAACTTTCAAGTGCAAATCGTCAATCTTATGTAAAATTGTCTGATCTTTACGATAAAAATATTTTCAGATTTTTAAAATCTGACCTAACATTTGAAAACGGCCAAAAATGCTTTTATAGCGGAATTGGGGTTAAATGGACCCTAGTAATTTTTGCGGTGCAAGTGGTTATTTTTACTGGATTCCTGGGACATTTTCACAAGAGTTAAGTGCATTTTGGAAGGCCGCATAAAGCCTCCGCTCTAAATACAGACCGATTTTCAAGAAAAATTGTTAAAAAATGGGAAATTGGGGCAAAATGGACCCTTTGCCGTCTCGTGCGGTGGATGAAACCATCACCAATCGATTCCCCGGATTTTTTTACATAAGAAACACTATTATTCATACTAGGGAACCAGCCGCGTTCAATTGAGTCCGATTTTGGGTTCCATTTCGCCCACTGTGCATTGCATAATGCTTGTTTATGTGCTTGAATCAAATAAATTCTTTGAAATATTTTTTATAATTTCGCATTTAGTGATATTTATTGCTTTAATTATTTGAAAATCGGGCTTGAAATTTGAAATTTAGTATTTTTGCCCTCCCTCGACTTAGACCAGAGTTGAAGGACAAACACTTTAAATAAAATTTGAGCCAGCCTTATTTGGGGACAAAAAATCCATCTGGATAAAGCAAATTCTAGTAAAGGAACGATGAATTTTCGAAAAAAAATAAGCAAATTCGGAAACATGGTAACAAAACATGTATAGTTCATTTTAAAATGCATAGTCAAATTTGCAATCGAAATTTACTTTACATATTTTTCATAATGTGTATAGTTTTAAGTTAAATATAACAGGCATATTTTTCATTTGTTTTTGAATTCTGAAATAGGTATTAAATGAAGGAGAAGATCCCCTGCAAAATATATTTTTAAAAAGCTAACCAAATTTTCTACACATTCATTTAAGACTTTGTTTATCGAACATCTGGTTGCTGAGATATATTAAGTCTCTTAAAGTTTAAATATTGTTGACGTTGGTTTTTCTCATTGTCACCTTATCAGCCAACATTTTCAACTAGGGATACTAGGAAATATTTTTTTATTTTTCATATTAAAAATTTAACTGTTGTGAAATTGTCTGCTCTTTTGTACAAACATATTAGGAAAAAAAAATCTTAAAAAATATTTACCATTTAGCGATTTTCTCGAAAATTACTCAATATTCGTTGTCACAAGACAGCAAACAAACGACGTTATGCTTTAGTTTATGATTTGTTTTGAATGTTTCTAAATGTATGAAATTACTAGTAATTATTTAAAATACAAATATAAAATACAATACAAATAACATTTACGAGAAATTGAACTTAAGGAGTTACATACATGTAAATCGTAAAAAAAGGCAGAGGTTGGTATGAGGACACATTTATTTTTTTTTCAAATCTTTTTGCTGGATATTGAAATATATTTTCATCTATTAACTAAATAAATATGAAGACATTTGGATGTACCATTGCCGAGATATAGGTATTTGAAGTAAGCAGTTTCAAAAAACGGGTGCCACGATATCTCAACACTGCTTTGACCAAATCGGCTCAAAATTTTGGTGAAGACTCGTTAAACTGGTCCTGTGTGCCTGACGAATTTAGTGGATTTTCTGTAATATGAAATTTTGTGATTTTCTACATGTATGTAACCCCTTAAATATTTGTAAATTAAAAATATTAAGCAAAAATATTAAAGCAAAGTTAAAACAAAAAACAACAAATGTTCAATAATGAAGAAATGTATAATGATCTTGAGTGAAAATTCGTACATTCAAATTTCACAAAAAGTACCAACAGAGGGTTAAAAGAATACTTACTTCGCAGGAATACAACCGCTCGTTCCACAATTATCGCCGGCTGGTTCTGTGGTCGCCATTCGTTGGCGTCGTCGTCGTCGTCGTCGGGGCCCGGGTTCGAACACGAGCTGATAAAGTATTTAAATGAATGAAGCTGACCGATCGGCGAACCAGTCGAGCAGCTCGAGTGCGAAAGTGAGGATCGAAAGACAGTTTTTCGGAGGAGACAGTTCAGTGCCGGTGATCGGTGTTCCTAAGCAGGTCGACAGCCAATAATTGAACGATCAATTAAGAATTAAACGGGGAAGAGATCGTCGTAAGGTGTATTGACGAGATAGTGTGCAAAGTGCCAACGTCCGGAATTGTGTGGCCTGGAGAGTTGCCGGGAGGAGATCCAGAGGAATAGTTAACATTAGCCGGGAAGATTTGAATCTCGAATACGGAAGGTGGTGAAGCTCGCGATGAGGTCATTACTACTAATTGCGGCGGTGCTCGTCGCTGGAGGTACGGAAAAGTGTGTTGTGGTGTGGTGATGATTTTGCACGAAATTGCATAAATCTTACCTATTGTGTTTTTTTATTGTAATTTGGAATGAAAACTTATGTTGTGTTTGGATTCAAAACAAATGTCTATATGTGTTGGAAGCAGATTTGTGTAAAGGTTGTAATGGAGTTTACAAATTATATTTGTTTTATATTTATTATTATTTGAGTGAGCTTGACTGCGCATGTTCTCATAATTGTCCCATATGCAAAAACAGCAAACTGAGGAAATTTCAAGGCGAGTTTGTACCTCATATAAGACTACGTGTTAATTTTTTTGCGAAAAAACTGGATTTCTTACAGATTTTTAGGACAATGCACTGGATATTTTTGATTGTTCTTACAGCATAACTTTTTAATTCAATAAATATTTTTAATGCATAATGCACAGCATAAAAAGTGAGAAATTTGATTATTTTTAATTTGGATTTAACGGTGCAAATCGACCACAACTTTTGCCTTCAGATTTTTATTACAGATATATTATTATCTTCAAATCTACGGGAGCTATCGATACAATTTTTTATTCATCCCCTAAGCTATTATTTCCATACAAATTTACAACGAAATTGGTAAATTTTTATAATAATTTTTTTTAAGGATTGGGTCCGTAAGCTCAACAATGTTTAATTTAGAAGACAACAACTTCCTTGGTTGCTGCGTACCCTTAATTTGATGATTAAAATTTACTTGTTTGTCATATAATTTGAACATTATATTTTGATTAAAATTTTGGACTACGCATAGAATGATACAAAATTTAACACTTTCTGACGTAAAATTAAAACTTTAAATAATTTGTGAAGACACACAAGTGTGTATTAAGATAATGAGAAGAAAACTGTTTTCGCCATGTGTTGCACAACTTTTTGATATTTTTGATTGATTTTGGTTAGAACAGTTACAGAATCACTATATTATAAAACCAGTTTGCAAATAATGACACTTTTTTTGGATGCCTTGTTTGTGTTTTGTTGGAGATTTTAATCGAAATATCGTCATTCGTCACCGATGTGTTGTCAACAAACCCTTAGATCAATTTTTTTACAAGTTTGCATTAATATTTAAATATTCTTTTGAAAAACATACATCTGAAGACAATTTTCAAGAAAAAAGTATTGTAAAATGTGTTATACGTGATAACTGTTATTTCTCAAACTGTTTTACTTCAACCAATCCTTGTTTTATTTAAATTGTTTGGAAATTCTTTAAATGCCTTTTCTTATTAAAAAAAGGGGATAATTCATGAATGAAATTAATTAAAATTAAATTAAATTAAATTAAAAATTTTCATTAAAAATCAGTCTCTGTCTTGGAGTGTGATGTAAATCTCTGAACATTTAATTTTTTTAAATTTTAAATATATTTGACTTAAATGTAAGAAAAAAAAAGCAAAACAAATTGTTATGTTAATGAATCGATTATCCGAAGTCCCAAACAAATATTCGAATAATCGAAACTTTGAATAATCGAGGCTTCGGATAATCGAGTCTGGATTATATTTACAAAATTGTTGACGTATTTTGAGCAATATCATTAGCATTAATTCCAAACAAATAATAAAATTTGATTTGTCCACGTTAGCCAAGTTCAAGGTAGCCTCGTCTATGTCAAAATTTAAGCTTTACTTCCGTACTGAATAAGCTAATTGTAATTCGGCGCCCTTGACCAAAGTTGAAACTTAAACTGTAACGCCCAGCCAAATCCGCAAGCTAACGCGCAAATTGCCGTTAGGACTTGGGAACGCGATTCTTCCTCCAGTTGTTCAACGTCGACAGACTGCTGTTGGTGAAAGGTCAAGTTCAGCATTCAATTATGGCTTCGCTCTCTCCTTCTTGCAATCGGTTGCTGATTGTGACTTTTTCCGTTTTTTCTTCTTCTTCGAACACTCTCACACACTCTTTGAGCCGGCAATTCGATCCGAAATGGACGGATGTGGTAGACAGCGTTTGAAGTGCTGCTGGTGATGCTGTTCATCTGGGTCATCTCAGGCTCTGTAACGCACGAGTTTACTCGAGAACCTTTATCACCCGCTTATCGCTGGCGGTGTCAGCATGTGGCTTTACTGCTGAGCTGAACCATACAGCATGTGCTTCTCCTCCAGGGTAATTGCAGCGATGACGACTGTAAACAAATGGGGCCCATAATCGGGAGATGACTTCACGGCTTTTTTCAGCTTGGCATGACCATGGATTTTTTTTCCACTCCTCTTCTTTTTTTTACTATGCTCGCTGATAAGAAGTTATGCTCGTGGAGTAAAAATAACAGCACAAAAAAAAAAATAATCATAATATTTTTCGTTTCAAATTTTAGCGCTGGCATTGGACGAAGGCCAAGTGTGTGAACCGGGAAGCAACTTCATGGTGGAGTGCAACAAATGTCGCTGCTCGTCCGATGGCAAGCTGATGTCATGCACGAGAAAGTTCTGCGTGCCGGACTCGTTCCAGAGTGACGACCCGGCACCGGCTGTGGCTCAGCTGCCAACGATTGCTGTGGATGATGCCTCGGTGGCTTCGAAGGGAGACGAGGAGCAGGTGCACACCAACGGGCAGGTTTGCACCCCCAACGAGACTAAGCAGGAGGTAGGTTGAGAAGCTTTTAGTGACTGCAGTTTGTCATTTAATATTAATCTATGAGAATGAAAAAATGTTGAAAGATTATTGATTACAACAGATTTTCTCAAAAATGCTTTCTCACCTCAATTTCAGGACTGCAACCGCTGCAAGTGCGCCGCCAACGGGATCGGCTGGTTCTGCACCCGGAAGGCTTGCCCACCGAGGGAAAAAAGACACGCGTCCCGACAAAATCCGCTGCAGTGCACGCCGGGAACGTCGTTCAAGAGCTCGGATGGATGTAACGATTGCTTCTGCACCGAAACCGGAATCGCTGCCTGCACGATGAAGTTCTGCTTCAACGATGTTGCCAAGGTCAAGCGGGAAGCTCCCAAGCTGGCCAAGCAGTGTGAACCGGGAAGTTCGTTCAAGAGTGCCGACGGATGTAACGATTGTTTCTGTACGGAAACCGGAATCGCAGCTTGTACCATGAAGTTCTGTTTCAATAACAAGGTAAAGCGAGAGGCTCCAGCTGGTACCCAGTGCGTGAAGGGAACGTCTTTCAGGAGCTCGGATGATTGCAACACTTGCTTCTGTGGTGAAAATGGTGTCATCGCTTGTACCAGGAAGTTCTGCGTGCCCAAGGTTAAACGGGATGTCCAGCAGCAGTGCGTTCCGGGAAGCACATTCAAGGATGCCGAAGGATGTAATGATTGCTTCTGTACCGCTGACGGACGTGCAGCTTGTACGGAAAAGCTTTGCCTGAAGCCACAGAAGACGAAACGGGATGCTCCTCAGCCGGAAAAGCAGTGCGAGCCTGGAACTTCATTCAAGAGTGCTGACGGTTGTAACAATTGCTTCTGCACGGAAAACGGAATCGCCGCGTGTTCGCAGAAATTCTGCTTCCCGACGAAGACGAAGCGACAGGTGGCCATCGGTCAGGCGGTTCCCAAGGTGGACTGCAAGCCGGGAACGTCGTTCAAGCACTCGGACGGATGCAACAACTGCTACTGCGGAGAGAACGGAATCGCGGCCTGTACGCAGATGTTCTGCTTCACGAAGGAGAAACGAGATGTTGACGAGCTGCCCCAGTCGAAGCTTGCTCCCGGAACGGAGGGATTCGAGTGCAAGCCAAACTCCCGCTTCAAGTACCAGTGCAACCAGTGTCGGTGTGACAATACCGGAAAGTTTGCAGCGTGCACGTACAAATTCTGCATCGAGGGTGAATACTGAGGCGGAGTAGGAGGAAGACCGTGAATGGGACACCTGAAGAGTACTAAGATCGATTTATTATCTATTTTATTAAGATAGGTTTTCTATTGGGCAGGTCTCGAAGTGCCTGCTTGTACAAGTGCTCTCTTATAAGAGAACTCAATAAAGTATAATTTTGTTGTAAAATATACCAACCACAATCAATTCATATCACCAATTCATAAACACTCGAAACATGTAGTTAATCATAAACAAGGTGTATCAGATATAGCAACTACGAAAGAATCAAGTATAAAATTTTGCCTTCCATTACAGGACTGAATGTTACGGGCAAAATCAGTAAACTTTGGAATAAAAGACGCAATAGAGCAGTTCTCTAGGATTTCGGTCATTCGATTTTTTTTTGATTTTTTTTAATCCGACTGAAACTTTTTTGGTGCCTTCGGTATGCCCAAAGAAGCCATTTTGCATCATTAGTTTGTCCATATAATTTTCCATACAAATTTCGCAGCTGTCCATACAAAAATGATTTATGAAAATTCAAAAATCTGTATCTTTTGAAGGAATTTTTTGATCGATTTGGTGTTTTCGGCAAAGTTGTAGGTATGGATACGGATTACACTGGAAAAAAAATGATACACGGTAAAAAAAAAATGGTGATTTTAAATTTAACTTTTTATCACTAAAATTCAAAAGGGCCAAACATTCAATATTACGCCCTTTTAAAATGTTAGTCTTGATTTGAAAATTTTGAAAATAATGTTTTCGAAAAGATCGGAAAATTTCACAAATGTTTCATATATTAACATTGAAAATCGGACCATTAGTTGCTGAGATATCGACATTAGAAAATGGTGGGCTGTTTGGGTGAGACTTAGAAAACATCAATTTTCCTGTTTTTAAACCTTTGCATTGCAATATCTCAGCAACTAAAGGTCGTATCAACAAAGTCCGAAGAAGCAAAATTTAAAAAATTTTCTCAGCTTTTCAAAAATATTTTTTCCAAAAGTGTGCAAACATGTGCACTAATTTAAAAAAAATGAAAAACTGCGACTATTTTCAAAAAAGTCACCTAAATATGGATTTAACTTGAAAACGGTGCACTTTATCAAAATTTTACTAAAATACTTTTTGATTGCAAATTTGATTTTACATTGAAAAATGAAGTTGAAAAAATTTTGCGACCAATATTTCGATTTTTTGAAAAAATCAGCATTGATTAAAAAATTCATAACTCGGTCAAAGATTTTTTGCCCATTCTGGAAATTTCTGAAAAGTTGGCATTTTATGTCCTCTAAAACATATCAAAAAATAAAAAAAATCAAAAATAGTGTTTTTTTGCAAATAAAATTTTAGTGATAAAAAGTTAAATAAAAAAAACACCAATTTTTTTTACCGTGTATCATTTTTTTCCAGTGTAGTCCGTATCCATACCTACAACTTTGCCGAAGACACCAAATCGATCAAAAAATTCCTTCAAAAGATACAGATTTTTGAATTTTCATACATCATTTTTGTATGGACAGCTGAGAAATTTGTATGGAAAATTATATGGACAAACTAATGATGCAAAATGGCTTCTTTGGGCATACCGAAGGCACCAAAAAAGTTTCAGTCGGATTAAAAAATACAAAAATTAAAATTGAAGAAAAAAGACCGATTTCGTAGAGAATTGCTCAATAGTGGCTTGTTCAAGCACTTAGTATTTAATGTGCAATTAGGCTGCAGCAAATATTTCTGATAGTCAATGACTCCCCAGTCCCCACCCTCATTAAAAATCGGCCTTAGAATCAAGTAGCCAATTTTTTTTCAAAAAAAAAAATTCAAATTATTGATAGAAATAGAATTCATATCAATAATTCAAAACCATTTCAACAAACTTGTATAATTAAGATGTGGAGGGCCTCTAATTTCAACATTAATATTTATTTTTATTCAACCTTTGTTTGAAACTTAGAAATTTCGAGAACTGCAAATTTTAGATAGTTGGTCCAGCACTCATTTTAAAGAAGTTTGGCTGTTATGTTTGAATTTGATTGTTGTCATTTCTGAATTGATTTCTTCAGAATTAATTATTAAACTGAAAAAAAAACAAAATTATCCATCTGGTAAAAATTATATATTATTTAAAAAAATAACTTGTATTGTTACCGAAAAGTTTCACAATTTTTATTTACAGGTTACAGTTTTTACTGTGTAACTTCTTTGTGTTTCTTGAAGTGAAGTTTTTCTTTTTAGAGGAACTTTATTGAATTATTTGTTTTGCCTAAGCAATAAACTTTTGTATAAAAATTAGCTTTAAAAACAAATTTAAAAAACTGAAAATAAAGATCGATACAAATATTTTTAAAATATTAACAAATATCTCAAAATAAGTCAAGAAACCGGTGAGCAAAACACATATTTTTTCATAAACTTCAACTTAACTAAAAATTCGAAGAATAACGGATTGTAACTATTTTGTGTAAAGATATTTGAATTAAATTTTAAAAACGTTGTATTGTGGAAATTATAGTTTGAAAAACTTGAACGACCATTTTGAATGTTTTTTTTATTTTTTTAATTTAAGGGTGCTTATTAACTAGAGTTTGTTGCACCATTCAAGCTCATGCTTATCCCCTAAAATACTGTCGACAAAATAATTTACATCCAAGTTTGACTACTTTTTTTGCAGCAGAGCAGTTCTCTCAGATTTCGGTCATTCGATTTTTTGTTGTATTTTTTAATCTGACTGAAACTTTTTTGGTGCCTTTGGTATGCCCAAAGAAGCCATTTTGCATCATTAGTTTGTCCATATAATTTTTCATAAAAATGTGGCAGCTGGTCATACAAAAATGATGTATGAAAATTAAAAAATCTGTATCTTTTGAAGGAATTTTTTTAGCGTTTGGTGTCTTCGGCCAAGTTGTAGGTATGGATACGGACTACATTGAAAAAAATGATACACGGTAAAAAAAAATTTGGTGATTTTTTATTTAACTTTTTGGCACTAAAACTTGATTTGCAAAAAAACACTATTTTTTTAAATTTTTTGATATGTTTTAGAGGACATCAAATGCCAACTTTTCAGAAATTTGCAGGTTGTGCAAAAAGTCTTTGAGCGAGTTATGAATTTTTGAATCAATACTGATTTTTTCAAAAAATCGAAAAATTGGTAGCTAAAATTTTTCGACTTCATTTTTCAATGTAAAATCAAATTTGCAATCAAAAAGTACTTTAGTGAAATTTTGATAAAGTGCACCGTTTCAAGTTAAATCCATTTTTAGGTGACTTTTTTGAAAATAGTCGCAGTTTTTCATTTTTTTAAATTAGTGCACATGTTTGCCCACTTTTGAAAAAATTTTTTTTGAAAAGCTGAGAAAATTCTTTATATTTTGCTTTTTTGAATTTTGTTCATACGACCTTTAGTTGCTGAGATATTGCCATGCAAGTGTTTAAAAACACATTGAAAATCGGACCATTAGTTGCTGAGATATCGACATTAGAAAATGGTTTGTTGTTTGGATGGGGCTTAGAAAACACCAATTTTCCTGTTTTTAAAACATTTGCATGGCAATATCTCAGCAACTAAGGGTCGTATCAACAAAGTTCAAAAATGCAAAATATAGAGAATTTTCTCAGCTTTTCAAAAATATTTTTTTCAAAGGTGGCACATGTGCACTAATTTAAAAAAAAAAATGAAAAACTTCAACTATTTTCAAAAAAGTCACCTAAAATGGATTTAACTTGAAAACGGTGCACTTTAACAAAATTTCACTAAAGTACTTTTTGATTGCAAATTTGATTTTACATCGAAAAATGAAGTTGAAAAATTTTTGCGACCAATTTTTCGATTTTTTTAAAAAATCAGTTGACCAGCCAGCTGTCAAATTTGTATGGAAAATTATATGGACAAACTAATGATGCAAAATGGCTTTTTTTGAGCATACCGAAGGCACCAAAAAAGTTTCAGTCGGATTAAAAAATACAAAAATTAAAATTTAAGTAAAAAGACCGATTTCGTAGAGAATTGCTCAGCATTGAGTGCAAAAGCTTGCCTATTTGAGAATATTTAATTACAATCGACAAGAACAATAGCAATACAATTCTTAACAAAATAAAAATAAGTCAAATATTCATATTTTTGAAAATCATCTTTTTTTTTCTTTCTTCAAATCAATAGTAATGAAATTTATTTGCAACACTGGTTCATTTTGTTTATGTATTTTAAAAGGAAATAATAAAAGTTATTGAATGATTTTTTTCCTTTTTGCCTTTCTTACTAAAGAAAGGTATTTTTTACATTTATCAAATCTTAGTTCTGGACCGTTACTGCGCCAGGTAAAATGTTTAAAAGATTCATTGGAAAAAAAATGAAAAACACTTAAATCTGGAAAATAATGTAAAACCCTAAAAGCAAATGATAATGATTGAAGATTGCAAAACAGGCACAATTATATCAGAAACAAACATGATCAGTCACAGTTTTTTGGTTTTGATCTACGCATATGCGATGAAATCATTTTCCCACCAGCAAATAATCTCTCTGATTCTCTCTCACAATTATAGCACGGAAATCTTTTGAAAATAATAAATTTTACTTCATGTTGTTTTCTTTTTTCATAGTTTTTACCATATGTTTTCTTATTTTATTACCAAATTCAATATTTTTATATTTTCTTTGATGGTTTTCAGTGTCAAAAACATCGCAACAACAAAAAACAGCTGATTTTTCATCGCACTCTCTCTCTCGCGAGAAGCTTCCTTCTCGCATGGAGAGATTTCAAAAAGCGCGGGAAACATTTCCCTGCTTTTCCTCACAACCGCCTCTCTCCGGAAAATTCTCTCTCCACTCACTCTCTTTCTCTTGTGCACCGCAAAAGCACATGGTCCGTTTGTTGATGCTACGCTTTTCGTCGGGATCGGGGGTCTTCTCGTGAAGAAAGGGAGGCCAAAATATGCTGCCGCTGATGCTGCTGCTGGTGGCGGGGACAGTTTTGCGAAAGCATGTGGTCCTTTTGTGTGCCAGCTGGAGTGTTGCGGACTTTAGTCGCACGTTGACTGTCGCCGGTGACGGATGCAAATCCTTCGCGTTGTTTTGGATTTTGGTCGCGAGCTTCCTTTAGGTGTGTGTTGTGGCTGCTTAATTCGTGTGAATTTATTTTTTTTGCGATCGAAAAGACAGTTTACCCGTGGAGTCATCTGCTATAAATTAGGAAAGAGTTTTTCGTCGATTTCCCTTTTCGGTCGTCCTTTTGAGCTTTCGCCCACACACTCAAAAATCCATTCCAGGATGGATGGTAGCAGGTTGCAGCAGCTTTCGTTCTGCAGTCGAAATTAGTGCTCGCAAAAGGTTAATCCCAGGGCCCAAAAGTGCAGAGCTGGAGAGTGTGATAAAAATAAATTATGTGTAAGTTGGTGAAATTGGATACCCAAATTCCGGACCAGCCTAAGCTTGCATCCAATTTTTCGGTGGTGTGCACAGCGGGACGCCACGTGGGAGTGTCTGATGCCTGCAGGCTGCGTTGTCTTCTGGCAGTGACACGTGGTGGTTGGTGACGTTGAGAAAGCTAATCCGCAACCACAAGCCGAACGAAGCATAAAGAGTGCACTTTTCTCAAAAAGTACTTAATTAATGTGTTTATGTGTAAGTGTCGGAAAAGTCTCCACTTTCCACTCCTCGAAGGGAAATTAATTCAGAAAAAGTAGTGTTTTTGATGGTGTATGGAAAGTGGATGATAGTAGCATTTGGTGACGTTGAGTAGTGGTGACAAATTGGCGGACATTTGTTGGAAAAAGCTGCGCTGGCATCGGTGACTTGTCGGGAGGAGAAGTTGAGAATAAAAAATAAGAAAATACTTGGCACTCGCGTGAAAGCAAATGCATGTTAAGTGTTAATTTTTTTTCTCTTGCGCTGGTTTTTTTGCACTGGATATTTGGAGCGCAAAGTGAAAAATAGCTCGCGAGTGATAATTCTTAAGAAGAACCATCGGGAACAGCATTTTGATGTAAGTTTAATTGTGTAAGATGCTTTTTTTATTTTTAAATAAAAAAAAACAAGTTTAGTTCTTTTGTTTTACGAAGATTGTTTAACAAACAAGATATAAAATTAAATGACTATAGTTTTGACAGTGTTATTTTAAGTGATTACATAGTTATGAAGTTTTATATCTGACACATATTTTGATAATCCAATTTTTTATTTTGGTTTTTGGAGGGAGTTTCTGATCGAAAAAATCAATTCTAAAAAACTTTACCTCCTTCGTGTTTGTTTGGAAAGTTTTGAAAATGCACAGATTTTTTTTATGTTAAATTGAATTCTAAATCGAAAAGCACCTTTGTAAAATTTTGAAAATTGTACTGATTTTAAACAGTGTTTAAGGTTAAGTTAATCAACAAAATGGTCTATTTGACATTTTTAGGAATAGTGAACATACGTGGATTTATGTCAACTCCTTGAAAAAATATTGTTAGTTTTTTGAAATCAGGACTCACGTTACAAAATAGTTTAAATCACATTGTTTAGCCATTATGAAATGTTTATTGTGATTTGAAAAATCTGATAATTTTTTTTTTCAAAAAGCTGAAAAAACTTTAATATTTCAACAGAGAAAATCTATTTAATCTTTTTTGTATAAAGCGTGGACAATCGCTGGAATTTGAAGGGGTAATGTAATAAAAAGTTATGTAAAAATGCTATTTTGTTTAGAGTGTAATACAATTTTGTCGAAGACACCATCGATCAGAAATTCCCTTCACGAGACACAGATTTTGGAATGTTTTCATTGCACCAAATTTACATGAAAAAACGGATGAAAAAAAGGTTTATTTGGACAAAAGGAATTGAAATAAATAAATCAATGAAAAGTCGATTTGTAAAATTCAAGAGAATTGCATACTACTTCCTTGATTGCTGTGCACTCTTGAATCAAAGCTTGATGTTTTTGATTGTTGAATTAAAATTAATTTATTAAAAAAAAGTTATCAAAAAGAGTACAATTTTTTGTCATAATACTTTTATTTAAGAAAATTTAATGCAAATCTAATATTCATTCTGTATTTTTAGTCTAGATCTTCTAGTGGTGGGGTGAGTTATATTGTTTGATTTTTTCTAATATTTATTAGTCACATTTCAGTAGGGACCATCCATAAACCACGTTGATACTTTGTTGGAAATCCCCACCACCTTGTGGATAAACGTCCATACAAAAAATAGACAAACGCAAAGCCCCCCTTAAAGTATCCACGTGGTTTATGGATGGTCTCTTATAATAAGAATAAATTAAAAGAAAAGCAGTTATTATTTCAATCTTCTAAAAGTTTTAATTAAAGAATGTAAATAAGTTTTGTTCTTCCTTTCATTTCTACTGCCAGCAAAAGTAATAAAAATTCATAAACTTCAAAGAAGCATTAAATTCGACGCCGCTTATGAAATTAGGCAAATCCTCCTCCCGCACCTTTCCCAGCCAAATTTTCACGGATCATTGACTCCCCCCGCGAGCAACATAATGTTTTCGTTTTCGTAAAAAAATAAAGCCAACACTCATTAAGCTCTCTGTCCCATTCCCGGTCGTCCGGCATCTGTTTCGCCAGTTTAGCCTAGGCATTAATTTTCCTCTCATCCTCCCCCTGGGAGTCGGAAAAATGACTCCCCACGCTGGGGTCTTAATTGATTGACCGTTTTCTGGTTCGGTTCTGGTCGCCGTGATTACCGTTCGCGCGAAAGGGGAGAAAAATCACCGATAATGATGTTAACGATTCCGTCAGGTGGTGGTGGTGGAATTTCCATCACCGAGGACGAGGAAAACCAAGGTGGGTCGGAAAATTAACTAGCGGTTCTGCTCTCCAGCAGCTGGGATAAAATTTAAGCCCTCTCGAGGGAGAGAGCTGAGTCGTCGTAAAAAGGATCTCTTGGGTGGGATTAATGAAGGGAAAATAAGGAACAAGGAAAAAAATTGTTTTAAGGGAAGTGGAAAATCTTGATGAAAAATCTGCATTGCTCAAGTGGGCCACTTTTCGTCCATGATTACCTCGGATGGTCTTTTCAACTTTATTTTTATGAGTACCATTCCCAAAGTTTACATTTGTGAAGAGCTGTTCAAAATTTGTTTTCAGTGTTGCAACATTGCGTCGATTTTTTGTTTGCAATAATAATTCAGAAACTGGCATTCGTTGAGCGGGGTCGTCTCATTAGTGAGATTGAACGAATGGAAAATAACTCATGTTAGAATGGAGTTCCTCTACTCTACAGATGAAAAATGGAAACGAATTAATCTTGCTCAACCCTTCTGTCAAGTGCAACCATGCAATATTTCCGGTGGTTTAGTTGCAATTTGTCGTTTCAATATCCATTTGTAAATCGATGGTGAAGAGTGTGTCGTTGTGGGTTTTCGGATAGATCATTTCAACATTCTGAAATGACTTTTCTCAATTTCAAATATTTTTGTGCAGTATTTACCTAAAACCAGTATGGCACCAGCCACGGCGAGCCATAACTCATGCAGTAATGACCCTACAAACTGTCTCTGTCGACGTCAGTCAGTAACACGAAACGGTGCACAGATGTAGCAGTCAACAATTCATAACTGACAAACGGCCAAACGGTTGGTGTGATTTAGAACCAAAAAATACTAGGGATGATTGTCAATGGTTGCCAGTCATCATGATTTTCAGATCAACACTAACTATTGAAAAGGCCTTTAAACACTTGAAGTAAAATACTTTTGGATTGCGAACCATCGAGTACCCCCAAAAATATTGTATAAAACGTTACTTAACTTTTTTATGTTTTTAAAAAATATGTTTTTATTTTGAAAAATCGGCAACACTGTCTAGTGAATTTTGACCAACTTGTTCCATAGCTTTTAAGATGCCTTTTTTGGTAATCTCCAAAAATGTGGTTTTCAAAGTGAATTTTTTTTTCTAATCTACAACTTTGCTGACGAAAGCACATTTATCAATTCGAAAATTTCAATAGCCTATTTGTATGAACAGCTGTCAAATTGTATGTAAAATTGTATAACGAACTAATGATGAAAAATGTCATCTTTGATAATAGAAAAGATACAAAACAGTCAGAGAATTACTCACTTGTTAAATTCAATATGTTAAAAATCAGTCAGTTCAAACAAATGTCTCCAAATCTAAAAGCTTCAAAATCCCTTTACTTGAGCAAGCATCTTTGTGTAACCAAAAATAGTAGTTTGTCCAACAATTTTCAGCACGAGTCGTATAATAGGTCCTATAAACATATGAAACTCAATAGCTAAATACGACTATTACTGAAAAATCAAATTTTACAGTGATTTTCATGCATTATTTGCAATGAATGGAATTGTTTGTCAAATTTCCTTGGTGAATTGAGTTATCACCATTTAATTCAATAAAATGAAGAAATGTATTTATTTCCGAAACAAATGCTGAAAAGTAGAAGCATTAGTATTTATTTTGAAAAGTGTTTCTATCCGAATCTTATATTTTTGGTACAGAAAAGTAAGCTGTTTCAATGGGTGTTTTTCGGAATTGCAATAAAAGTTGTAAGGAATTCGTTGCAAAACTCGGTGAATCTCGTTGGATAAATGTACAATTCGTGCTCAAATGGGTGCTGAAAAGTTGAACTTTTCTGCACTTTTGAAAAGTAACACTTTTCAACATTTTTTTTGATTTAAACGATTTATTGACAAAATAGATGAAAATTTGACATAAAATTTCACTCAGTGTGTGTTTTTTGGAATTGCAAAAAATTTTGTATGGGACTCTTTGCAAAACTTGATTTTTTCAACACTCTTCGTATTTATCCAACTCGGTGAACCTCGTTGGATAAATGTACGACTCGTTCTGAAAAAAATCTCTTTTTGCAACTTGTTGCATAAACTACTATTCTGCTGTCTGGATGCAATGCTCTTATCTTTTTGAAAACAAATATTTTCAGAGATAGTCAAGAATAGTCATGACTTCTATAGGCAAAAACGTCAAGTATTTTACATTAAATAACTTCATATTTGATTTTTCATCTCGGAATAATGTTTTCGAAAATTATATTGTTTTCTAAAATCATTTTTTAAACTTTGGCAGCACTTCTTGTGCCATAAATCAGAAGATGGAATTTTTGAAATCTGAAACATAAGTATTTTTTTTTGTTGAATTTAAATAATTTTAATTTCATTGCAACTATTTTTTCTACGATTATCATAACATTAAACTCTGCCCAAGCTATCAAATCGATCGGTATAGATTTTCAAATATTTTAAAAGACACAAAGAGCAAGAAAGTTGTATTTTGGAAAGTTGAAAAATTTGGATGGTTTGATATTAACTCTTTTTAATAGGAACTATGACCAGTTCCCGATATAAAATTACACATTTTGCTTAAAATATATAAATACATGTATAGCCGAACGTATACTGCAGGGGTGCCCAACCTATTGGCCCTGCAGGCCAGATTTGATTTTTCGGAAGCAGTGGTGGGCCGGAACTAAAGTTTGGAAAAGGTTGAAAAAAAAACTTTTTTTCATTAAATTATTTTTATCAGGTTCAAATATATAAACTATTATTGCAAAAAAGATTCATATATTTTTGATTTGTCGATTGCAAATAAATATTCAGATATCATCAACTTAAAAAAATCTTTGTTAAATTTCCTCATCATACCAATATTTAAAAAATGAAGCATGATCAAATTTATTAAAAGAAAATTAAAATCCAAAGTTGCTTTATAAACAAACTTTTTGCGTGTTGTGCACCTTTATTCGAAAATTCTGCAAAATATTTTAAAGTTATATAATACCTACATACACAGAAAAAGTGTGGCAACATAAATAATGAAAAGTTTTCTTATACTTATTCTTTAAATTTCTTAATCCCTAATTTCCTGACTCTTTTAGAGTTTTTTTAATATTTTAAAAATATTAAAATTGATCTTTATTTTAAAAATGATAAATCGGCTATGCGAATAGAACTTTGTTTTTTGAGGAACTTGAATAAAATTATTTTATTAATAAATTAGTAAGCAAATTCTTTTTGTAAAACTTGTTTTTTGATGAACTTGATTAAAATTATTTTACAAATAAACAAGCCTTGCCCGACAAACTTCGTTCTGCCTTATTTTTTCGTTTGTTGACGTTTTTAACTTTTTTGCTTAGCCTCCTGTGATCAAAATTTTATTCTACGTAACTTTTCCCATACAATCTGCAAATTTTCCGGAATCGGTTCCAGAGTGGCCAAAGTTGTAACTTTTTGGTGTAAGAACCTTCCTTGGACTTATACGAACCCAACGCAACAAAGAGCACCTCGATCTGACATTCCGTGTTGAATTGATTCGCGTTCGAACAAAACCGTCGAAATTTTTTATATATATAGAAGATAGATAGAATTTGTGTCCAAACCCATCATATTACCAAATGTTGGTAATAAATATAGATGAGTAAGCAAATTTTTGTGTTTACCAAAAAAAAAAATAGCTTACTAAGGCGTCATCCATAAAGTATGTCACGCTCTAGTGGGGAGGGTGGTCTGAGAAAGTGTGACATTGCGTGTTATAAATATAGGGAAAGAGGAGTGATTGTGGTAATCGAATAATAGCATCATTGGTGCGCTGGAAGTGGGGACGCGAAGTCGTGACTATTCAGGTTAATTTTTTGGTGTGCTTTTGTGTCGCTATTCGTGTGGGGTGAGTGATTATGGTAATCGAATAATAGCATCATTGGTGCGCTGGAAGTGGGGACGCGAAGTCGTGATTATTCAGGTTAATTTTTTGGTGTGCTTTTGTGTCGCTATTCGTGTGGGGTGAGTGATTATGGTAATCGAATAATAGCATCATTGGTGCGCTGGAAGTGGGGACGCGAAGTCGTGATTATTCAGGTTAATTTTTTGGTGTGCTTTTGTGTCGCTATTCGTGTGGGGTAAGTGATTGTGGTAATCGAATAATAGCATCATTGGTGCGCTGGAAGTGGGGACGCGAAGTCGTGATTATTCAGGTTAATTTTTTGGTGTGCTTTTGTGTCGCTATTCGTGTGGGGTGAGTGATTATGGTAATCGAATAATAGCATCATTGGTGCGCTGGAAGTGGGGACGCGAAGTCGTGATTATTCAGGTTAATTTTTTGGTGTGCTTTTGTGTCGCTATTCGTGTGGGGTGAGTGATTGTGGTAATCGAATAATAGCATCATTGGTGCGCTGGAAGTGGGGACGCGAAGTCGTGATTATTCAGGTTAATTTTTTGGTGTGCTTTTGTGTCGCTATTCGTGTGGGGTGAGTGATTATGGTAATCGAATAATAGCATCATTGGTGCGCTGGAAGTGGGGACGCGAAGTCGTGATTATTCAGGTTAATTTTTTGGTGTGCTTTTGTTTCGCTATTCGTGTGGGGTAAGTGATTATGGTAATCGAATAATAGCATCATTGGTGCGCTGGAAGTGGGGACGCGAAGTCGTGACTATTCAGGTTAATTTTTTGGTGTGCTTTTGTGTCGCTATTCGTGTGGGGTGAGTGATTATGGTAATCGAATAATAGCATCATTGGTGCGCTGGAAGTGGGGACGCGAAGTCGTGATTATTCAGGTTAATTTTTTGGTGTGCTTTTGTGTCGCTATTCGTGTGGGGTGAGTGATTATGGTAATCGAATAATAGCATCATTGGTGCGCTGGAAGTGGGGACGCGAAGTCGTGATTATTCAGGTTAATTTTTTGGTGTGCTTTTGTGTCGCTATTCGTGTGGGGTGAGTGATTATGGTAATCGAATAATAGCATCATTGGTGCGCTGGAAGTGGGGACGCGAAGTCGTGATTATTCAGGTTAATTTTTTGGTGTGCTTTTGTGTCGCTATTCGTGTGGGGTGAGTGATTATGGTAATCGAATAATAGCATCATTGGTGCGCTGGAAGTGGGGACGCGAAGTCGTGATTATTCAGGTTAATTTTTTGGTGTGCTTTTGTGTCGCTATTCGTGTGGGGTGAGTGATTGTGGTAATCGAATAATAGCATCATTGGTGCGCTGGAAGTGGGGACGCGAAGTCGTGATTATTCAGGTTAATTTTTTGGTGTGCTTTTGTGTCGCTATTCGTGTGGGGTGAGTGATTATGGTAATCGAATAATAGCATCATTGGTGCGCTGGAAGTGGGGACGCGAAGTCGTGATTATTCAGGTTAATTTTTTGGTGTGCTTTTGTGTCGCTATTCGTGTGGGGTGAGTGATTGTGGTAATCGAATAATATCATCATTGGTGCGCTGGAAGTGGGGACGCGAAGTCGTGACTATTCAGGTTAATTTTTTGGTGTGCTTTTGTGTCGCTATTCGTGTGGGGTGAGTGATTATGGTAATCGAATAATAGCATCATTGGTGCGCTGGAAGTGGGGACGCGAAGTCGTGATTATTCAGGTTAATTTTTTGGTGTGCTTTTGTGTCGCTATTCGTGTGGGGTGCAGGGCCGTGTACAAGGGGGGGGTTTTAGGGGTTTAACCCCCCCCCTGGCAAATTAAGTTAGTTATACCCCATGCGCCCCTCGGCCTCGGCCCGAAGGGCCGATTTTTTTTTGCTTAGTTGCTAAAATGCAAAAGAGATTTTTTTTTTTTCAAATCGATATGAAAAATTTGACTGGAGGCGCCCTAATGACTAAAACATTTTTATGAAAATTATGAAAATTTAACTGGATGCGCCCCTAAAACTTATTTTTTTTTCAATACGAATATGCAATATAAAAATTTGACTGAAGGCGCCCCTACGACTTTAAAAAATCATGCAAATTCTCGATATGAAAAATTTGACTGGAGGAGCCCTAATGACTAAAACATTTTTATGAAAATTATGAAAATTTAACTGGAGGCGCCCCTAACACTTTTTTTTTTTTCAATACGAGTTTGCAATATAAAAATTTGACTGAAGGCGCCCCTACGACTTTAAAAAATCATGCAAATTCTCGATATGAAAAATTTGACTGGAGGCGCCCTAACGATTAAAACATTTTTATGAAAATTATGAAAATTTAACTGGAGGCGCCCCTAAAACTTAATTTTTTTTCAATACGAATATGCAATATAAAAATTTGACTGGAGACGCCCCTACGACTTAAAAATATCATGCAAATTCTCGATATGAAAAATTGAAAGCAGGCACCCTTACGACTTAAAAAAATCATACAAATTTTGTTATGAAAATTTGACTGGAGGCGCCCTTATGACTTAAAAAATCAAGCAAATTCTCGATACGAAAAATTTGACTGGAGCGCCCCTATGATTGAAACATTTTCATGAAAATTATGAAAATTTAACTGGAGGCGCCCCTAAGACTTAATTTTTTTTCAATACGAATATGCAATATAAAAAATTGACTGGAAGCGCCCCTACGACTTAAAAAAATCATGCAAATTCTCGATATGGAAAATTAAATAGAGGCGCCCCTACGACTTTAAAAACATCATACAAATTTTGTTATGAAAATTTGACTGAAGGCGCCCTTATGACTTAAACAATCATGCAAATTCTCGATATGAAAAATTTGACTGGAGGCGCCCCTATGACTAAAACATTTTTATGAAAATTATGAAAATTTAACTGGAGGCGCCCCTAAGACTTAATTTTTTTTCAATACGAATATGCAATATAAAAATTTGACTGGAGGCGCCTCTACGTCTTAAAAAAATCATGCAAATTCTCGGAATGAAATATTGAATGGAGGCGCCCCTACGACTTAAAAAAAAATCATATTAATTTTATTATAAAAATTGACTGGAGGCGCCCTTATGACTTGAAAAAAACATGAAAATTCTCGATATAAAAAATTTGACTGGAGGCGTCCCTATGACTACCACATTTTTATGAAAATTTAACTGGACGCGCCCCTAAGACTTAATTTTTTTCAATACGAATATGCAATATAAAAATTTGACTGGAGGCGCCTCTACGTCTTAAAAAAATCATGCAAATTCTCGAGATGAAATATTGAATGGAGGCGCCCCTACGACTTAAAAAAAATCATATTAACTTTTTTATAAAAATTGACTGGAGGCGCCCTTATGACTTGAAAAAACATGAAAATTCTCAATTTTCAATTTTCAATTCGGTTTTATTGGTGAATAATCAAGATACAATGAGTTATTTTGAAGTGCATAACAGAGTTTTGGAGTTCCTTACAGCTGTGTGTTGCATCATAATCCATTTAGGAACAATTATTTCTTTAACTAAGGCACTAGCAAGAGTAAGAAAAAACTATAAAAAAAACTTACAGAAATTGCAAAGGAAAGGGGATAGAGGAAGAGAAAGCTTAATACTAGATCACAGAAAATTTATCCTTTGTAGATGTGTTTGATCATCAGTTCCCCAAGGGCCAGGAATTGTTCTGCCTTGTTCCGGCAGCTCCGAAACCGCGTCATCATCTCCCCCGCGAGAGCAAAGAACTCCGGCAGGGTGAAGAGATCTTCCCCGGTGACTTCTTGCTGGGCCGTACTGCCGCTACCGGCAGCGACCACGCTGGCGAACGAACGCCCCCAACCAGGAGGGAACGCTGAGTTTTCCGCTGGAACCGTACGCTGTCCAGCTGCAGGAACGGCTGCGCTCGTACTTCGCTGAGGAGGGTGGGACGCTTTCTTTTTTCTCTATTCCTGCTCCTCGAGGTAGGCCTTGCGCGCGACGCATCCGCGGTAATTGCCGGTATGGTTGCCGTCACAGTTCGCGCACTTTACGCGCGGCTTGGTTTGTTCTGCGTTTTCCCCCAAGTCCGCCTTTCGTGGCAGTGCGCACGCCTCCGAGAGGTGTGACTCACCGCACTTCACGCAGCGGGGCCGGAGGTTGCAGTTCCGCGAGCCGTGGCCGAATTTCTGGCAACGGTGGCATTGCGCTACGTCCGTCGGGTTCTTGGTGTAAAACCGCCAGTTTACCCAAAAACCGTCCAACGTTTTAGTCCGCCGCAGGTCTTGGATCTTGACGGTGCCGCGGTCGAAGTACAACAGGTACAGTGTGTGTGTACCTGTTACCGTTGTCTTGCGCGAGAGCACTTTAATCTCCCGCGGTTTTATTCCGGCGTCCGAAAGGTGACCCTTCAGGTCAGAGATCGGACGGTCTTGATAACCCTGCAAGACGACCTTAACAGGGGGCTTCTCGGGGTTGAATGTGTAGAAGTTGAAGTTGCTACGCTTCAATTCTTCAAACACCAGGTCGAAATTCTTTTTGGTCAGTGTGATCACTTGCACTGCCGACTTACCGATTTTCAGACAATATCCGAGGCCTTCCAGCAACTCGTCAACATCGTCCGCTAACGTGTCCAAAACAAAAATTGGAGGTGGTCTACGTTCCGCTGGAGAGTTGTTCTTTTTTGACGTCGGCACTTTTTTCCGTGCACGACCATCATCGTCGTCGTCGTCGTCGGTAGTGCTGCTACCGTCAGAGTTGTTATTTTCTTCGTCGTCGCTCAGCATCTGGAACTCGTTCCTGATGGGGATGTTGGCGGATGTTGATGTGCCACTGGTCGTGGCACCGGAAGTACCGGAACGGGTTCGCACTGGTGATCTTGGGACATATCCAGGATGTAGTAACTTTTTGTCGATGCCTTCAGCGCTGACGCTCCCCTGCGCGATGGCGGCCGACACGGCGTTGGTTTGTTTACCTTTTTGCACACGGCCGGTAGACGAACTTCGCGGGTTTTTCGAGGCCGCACTCGAACTGCCACGGCCACGGCCGGCCTTTGGCATGCTGGAGAAGCAAACTCGCGGGTAACCACAATCAATTACGGCGAAAAAAATCGAAAAAACGATGGAGCACTGAGCACTAGCTGCATGCTCTCGTGCGTACACGGAGGGAGCTGACATGAAAATTCTCGATATAAAAAAATTGACTTGAGGCGCCCCTATGACTACCACATTTTTATGAAAGTTTAACTGGACGCGTCCCTTAGACTTAATTATTTTCAATGCGAATATGCAATATAAAAATATGACTGGAGGCGCCCCTACGTCTTAAAAAAATCATGCAAATTCTCGAAATGAAATATTGAATGGAGGCGCCCCTACGACTTTAAAAAAATCATATTAATTTTATTATAATTGACTGGAGGCGCCCTTATGACTTGAAAAAACCATGAAAATTCTCGATATAAAAAATTTGACTGGAGGCGCCCCTATGACTACCACATTTTTATGAAAATTTAACTGAACGCGCCCCTTAGACTTAATTTCTTTCAATACGAATATGCAATAAAAAAATTTGACTGGAGGCGCCCCTACGACTTTAAAAAAAATCATACAAATTTTGTTATGAAAATTTGACTGGAGGCGCCCTTATTACTTAAAAAAATCATGCAAATTCTCGATATGTAAAAAATTTGACTGAAGGCGCCCCTATGACTAAAACATTTTTATGAAAATTATGAAAATTTAACTGGAGGCGACCCTAAGACTTAATTTTTTTCAATACGAATATGCAATATAAAAAATTGACTGGAAGCGCCCTTACGACTTAAAAAAATCATGCAAATTCTCGATATGAAAAATTAAATATAGGCGCTCCTACGACTTTAAAAAATCATACAAATTTTGTTTTGAAAATTTGACTGGAGGCACCCTTATGACTTAAAAAAATCTTGCAAATTATCGATATGAAAAATTTGACTGCATGCGCCCCTATGACTAAAACCTTTTCATTAAAATTATGAAAATTTAATTGGAGGCGCCCCTAAGACTTATTTTTTTTCAGTACGAATATGCCATATAAAAATTTGACTGGAGGCGCCCCTACGACTTAAAAAAAACATACAAATTTTATAATGAAAATTTGACTAGAGGCGCTCTTATGACTTAAAAAAAATCATACCAATTCTTATATTGAAAATTTGACCTATGACTATGAATGAAACATTTTTATGAAAATTCTCAATATGAAAATTTAACTGGAGGCGCCCCTACGACCTAATTTTTTAAAACATATTCTCAACATTAAAGATTTGACTGGAGGCGCCCCTTAGAATTAAAAAAATCATGCAAATTCTTGATATGAAAAATTGACTGAAAGCGCCCCTATGAATTATTTTTTTTAAATACAAATTCCCAATGTAAAAATATGACTGAAGACGCCCCTACGACTTTAAAGGCATATGCTCGATATGGCAACTTGGATTGAGGCGCCCTTATGACTTAAAAAAATCATACAAATTCTTATTATGAAAATTTAACTGGTGCCGCCCCTACGACTTATTTTTTTAAACAAATTCTCAATATTAAAAATTTGACAGGAGGCGACTTAAAAAATCATGAAAATTTTCGCTATGAAAAATTTAATGAATGCGTCCCTACGACTTTGAAAAAATCATACAATTTCGTATTATGAAAATATGACTGGAGGCGCCCTATGACTTAAACATTTTTATGAAAATTCTCGATATGAAAATTGAATTGAAGGCGCCCCTACGACCTAACAAAATCATGCAAATTCTCGATATGAAAAATTGATTGGAGGCTCCACTACGAATTTAAAAAAATCGTACAAATTTTATTATGAAAATTTGACTGGAGGCGCCCTTATGACTTAAACAATCATGCAAATTCTCGATATGAAAAATTTGACTGGAGGCGTCCCTTTGACTTAAACATTTTTATGAAAATCATGAAAATTTAACTGGAGGCCTGCGACTTAATTTTTTTTAAATAAAAGTTCACAATATAGAAACTTGACTGGAGGTGCCCTTTTAACTTAAAAATATCATGCAAATTCTCCATATGAAATATTGAATGGAGGCGCCCCTACGAAATTAAAAAAAAAATTAAATATATTTTAAAAAATGACTGGAGGCGCCCTTATGACTTGAAAAAAACATGAAAATTCTCGATATTAAAATTTGGTTGTAGGCGCCTCTATGACAAAAACATTTTTAAGAAAATTCTTGATATGAAAATTGAATTGGAGGCGCCCCTACGACTTAAAAAAATCATGCAAATTCACGATATAAAAAATTGAATGGATTCTCCCCTACGACTTCAAAAAATTCATACATTCTCGATATGAAAAATTTTACTGGAGGCGCCCCTATGACTAAAAATTTTTTATGAAAATTATGAAAATTTTACTGGAGGCGCCCCTACGATTTAATTTTTTCCAATTCAAATTCTCAATATAAAATTTTGACTGGAGACGCCCTAACGACTTAAAAAAATCAGGCCAACTTTCGATATGAAAAAATGAATGGAGGCGCTCTTTTGACTCAAAAAAAATCATACAAATTCTTATTATGAAAATGTGACCTATGATAATTATGAATGAAACATTTTTATGAAAATTCTCAATACGAAAATTTAACTGGAGGCACCACTACGACCTAATTTTTTTTAAACATATTCTCAACATTAAAAATTTGACTGGAAGCGCCCCTACGACTTAAAAATATCATGCAAATTTTGGATATGAAAAATTGACTGGAAGCACCCCTATGAATTATTTTTTTTTAAATATGTATTTAAAAAAAATAATGTTAATGTAAAAAATATGACTGAAGACGCCTCTACGGCTTTAAAGGCATATTCTCAATATGGCAACTTGGATTGAGGCGCCCTTATGACTTAAAAAATCATACAAATTCTTATTATGAAAATTCAACTTGTGACTTAAATTTTTTAGAACAAATTTTCAATACCAAAAATTTGACAGAAGGCGCCCCTACGACTTACAATCATGAAAATTTTCGCTATGAAAAATTTAATGGATGCGTGACTACGACTTTAAAAAAATCATACAATTTCTTATTATGAACATTGACTGGAGGCGCCCCTATGACTAAAACATTTTTATGAAAATTATGAAAATTTAATTGGATGCGCCACTACGACTTTAAAAAAATCATACAAATTTTTTATGAAAATTTGACTGGAGGCGCCCTTATGACTAAAAAAAATGCAAATTCTCGATATGAACATTTTGATTAGAGGCGCCCCTACGACTTAAAAAAATCATGCAAATTCTCGATATGGAAAATGGAATGGGGGCGCCCCTATGACGTAAACATTTGTATGTAAATTCTCAATATGTAAGTTTTACTGGAGGCGCCCTTATGAGTGGGGAAAAAAATGGTAAAAATATTGAAAAAAAAGTTGAATAATCAGTGCCCAAATCAGCTTAAAAATGATAAAAATATTTTAAACATAAGATTTTACTGGAACCGCTATTATGACAAAATTAAAACATTCAACAAAAAAAAGTTTGATTATCGACGCCCCTCTAGCAACATAAAGACTGTTTAATAAGAGCAAAACAAAGTTTGGCGTACGGTAACATAAAAAAATAAAAATTTAGCGTTCTAGCTACAACAATTTTTTGCGCCGGTTGGCAAACTTTGTTTGACTAATTTTGAATAGTCTTTATAGGTTGAGGAGCGCCGATAGTCAAATAATTTTATCAACAAAACGCCGCTGGTAAAATCCTATTTTTAAAATATTTATCTTTGATCTTTTTTTATGTTGCTCTACTTTTTTAATTTTTTTTTATTTTGTCATGTGGCCACCTCTAGTGAAATTTTATTTTCAAAAAGGTAGTCAAATTGTTTTATTTAAAAAAAATATTTCATCACAAGGCGCAACTTTTTATCATTTTTATGTTGCTTAAGCTAACTTTTTTTTGATTATTTTTTTTACGTGTTGTGAAACTTTCTTTGAAATCTAATTTTCAAAATATTTTCATCATTTCTATGGTGCTATTCAGGCGTTGATAGTTTTTTTTTTAATATGTTAATTATTTTATCATTTTTTAAATTTTGTTTATGAGAGAGGTGCCTTTTCGGAACATTTTCTGGGGTAAATCGAAATATATCTTTGTTTCCTGTAGCAACTTTGTTACTTTTTATCGATTTTCTAGGACGTTTCTTCAGAAAAGTCAAGGAATCGATAGAAATATATTCAAAATTATCTTTTTTAATTTTTTATACTCAAAAAATCTGTTTCAAATGTTTGACCCAAAAATGAAGTTTCTTATCTAATTTTTCAGATTTTCAGAAAATTCCGTCCAAAGATACAAAATTTCATACGTTTACATACCCATTCCAGCCCTCAAAATTGTATGGAGACTTGCATGAAAAAACAAATGATGCAAAATTGCTTCTTTTGACATAGGGAATGCAAAGAAAAGTCGATTGAAAACCAGTAGTTTCCGAGTTATGATCAGTTGAACACTTTCAGTTTATCCAGCTACAACCCAACCCCACCTCTAGGCGGGGTTCGATCTAATAATTCGCCAAAAATCTTTTTTTTACCAATTTTCGACCTTTAAAAAGCATTGGAAAGGTGAACTCTTAAAATTTGATTTTTTTAGGGTTGAACGTGTGACTTGTTTTATTTGACTTTACCAATGTTTAAAAAAATGAAAATTTTTCTTGGCTGTGTTTTTCACTAATATTTTCTGTACTTTTTTTTTCTATTGTTTCAGACTATACCTCTAAGCATTTTTTAACAATTTAAATGATAATGGTTTGTTCTAGAGTAAATAAATTAAAAACATACAAAAAAATAATGAAAAATTGGCTGTAAAAACATGACAAATTAGGTGCTAGAATAGGCCAAATACTATTAAAAACAAATATCAACTAAACAAGATAAATGCAAATATAAAAACTATAAATGAAACAAAAACAACAAGAAACAAGAGACGTAAAACTTTTCGTAGAACAAAAGTTGCTCAAAATGACAAGGTTTTAAAAAAAAATCGAAAAAAAATTGGGCAGCAAAATCAAGTTCATCGATTTGATTTCTTTGAGATTGTGTATCTCAGAAACAAATTGCTCGATTTGAAAGTTTCAGAGAGAAAATTGTACAAAATTTTCTTGAAAAAAAACCAAAGTAAATTGAAAATGCAGTCCTAAAATTAGCTTTAACCTGAAAACGGTACATTTTGTTAACAAAATTGCTTCAACAATTTTTGTCCACTTTTACGTTTTTTTTTCTTCAAAAAAATCATATCTCCTAAACCAGATGAATAATATGACCGGCCCTAGAATTGTATGGACATTTGTATAGAAAAACGAATTATACAATTGTGCTTCTTTTGACATATGGAATGCATGGTGCATGACAAAGTTTCATCCAAATCAAAAAAATGAAAAGCTAAAAATCGTGAAAAAAATTTGCGAAATCGTAGAGAACTACTCTTAATATTTTAAAAAAAAACTTATGAAAACTTGTTTTGAGCAATTACCGCTACACTTCTTCACTAAAACCCCGTTTTACGCTCCACAAGTGAACGGCACATCCCTCTTCCGATTTACGCCAAAACTCTCATTTGCGCAAAAATCTCAAATTCGCTCAAACTCCGAATTAACGCCCCCCCTTCATGGTGCTATTAAACACGATTTGCAGCACCAATTCAAAAAGTGTAGTCTCCTGTTGCACCAATGTAAAATATAAAAAAACGAAGTTGACTTTATATCTGTCGGCCGGTACTAGACCAACCACTGTCTTCCTTTTAACTACAAGGACTTCGCCGCCCTGTTTGAGTAAGGCACAGAGCGACGGCGCCGGATACCCATATTTACACTTAGAATTTTAGAGCGTCCGCCGCGGGATTCGAACCAGCAAAATATATGTAAAATATACCAAAGTATTATTTATTGAGTTTAAAGATTGACTGTTAGCGCCCTTTCGCAATCTAAACAAGCACCCCATGCGCCCCTTTCAAGAAAACCCTCCCCTTTCGAAAATCCTGTGCACGGCCCTGGTGGGGTGAGTGATTGTGGTAATCGAATAATAGCATCATTGGTGCGCTGGAAGTGGGGACGCGAAATCGTGATTATTCAGGTTATTTTTTTGTGTGCTTTTGTGTCGCTATTCGTATGGGGTGAGTGATTGTGGTAATCGAATAATAGCATGACTTACTGAATAGTTTGTGTCTTGAGCGTAATTTTCGTTGAGTAATTGGTGTTTTTGCGATTTTTTTTTGTGATCTTAATTAATTGTTTTGTGATTTTCAAAGCCCTTCCTATATCATCGTTGATCGGAAGGCACGGCGTCGGGTAAATTGTGTATATTTTTACGAATAAGGTTTTATTTTTTTATGGTGAAAAAGCCATTTCTATATAATGATCGAAAGACGCACTGACATTTTGGATTAATTAATAGTGGAGTGAAATAATTGTGTGTGAGTGACTTTGTTTGTTAACCAGAAAGACCTTCCCATAGCATCGTTGCTCGGAAGGCTCGCCGACGGGTTTGTTATGAAAGTCCTCCCCATAGCATCGTAGCTCGGGAGGCATCGAAAAGCCAATACCTTATCCTACTAACCCAAAAAAATAATAATCATGTGATGCTTGAAGGAGATGCTGTGGATTCAACGGTCTCAAGCGGTATCAACAAGTATATAGCGAAAACTGTGTGCTTGATGAGTCTGCAACTTCAACTATCGGACTAACATTCCTCCCTTTCGTTGAACTGCAGGCTTCTTGGGAGGGCGCCGGTATTGACTAATAAAGTAGGGATCTTCAGAGGTTAAGCAGTGAACGGATGGTTGGCTCCCACTGATCATTTTTGATTCATTGTTTAACTTCAGCTGATCCGTCAATAACGGAGTAGCAGCTCATTGGCAGTCAACCATGCTCATGCTCATGCTCATGCTCATGCTCATTGCGTGTTATAAATATAGGGAAAGCGTGACAAAGGGGGGGAGGAGGGGGGGGGGGGGGTTAATTTTGGCTGATTTTAGCGTGACGTACTTTATGGATGAAGCCTAATTTGCCTAATCGAGTTCCTCAAAAAAAAGTTCAATTCGCAGTAAACACAGCAAAATCCGTAGGAATTTTAAATTCAGTGTTTTTTCGTACATTTTTAGAAAACAATTCATGGTTTTTCATACATTTTACATTTTTACGATATGAATAATTTTGTTTTCTTGCGCTTTTTTCAGTTAAATAATTGATGCTGGTAATATCAACACAAAAATGATAAGAACTAAATCAAACCTAAGGAATTGAATTATAAAATAAACATTGAAAAAACAAATGCAAAATAAAAAATACGTTTAAATAGCAGCAATTTATCGCAGCAAAAAAAAAAAACAAGTAAATGTTCCTTTTAAATTTTTGTTACAATATTTGAGCATTTGATGCAAAGCATAATTAACAATGAAAACATATTTAAAAAAAATGAGAGTTCCAGCAGGAACAAGCAGGAACAAGCAAAATAATGTTTTTCGCTTAAATTATCATATTTCAATAGTATTAATGCGATTCAAAGCATAAATATTGGCGGTTCGTGTTTGAAACTTTTTATTCGTAAATAAATGTTTTCAATTGACAATGCTTATTCTTTGTTCCCACTAAATATGAGCGATCCAATTGAAGGTGTGAAAAAATGATCCATCATTACTAAGAAAACTTTTGTTTCACGTGGATCAACTGAAGCTCAGCAAAAAAAATCCAGCAAACTCTGCTGAGCCACCCCACCAAAGATGCACCAATTTAGAGATGCTTTTAAAACGGTAGATAAGCTTCCCGAGAACGTTTAAAATTCTGTTCAGACCAAAATCAGCCAGCCATTGTCGCCGTGTACGTGTGTGACTATTATCATTCCCCGCCACTATTTTTCGACGGCAAAAATTTTCCCACCGTCCCACATTTCACGGCGGTCTCTGATGTTCGGAGAGATTTTGAATAAAGAAAAAAAAAACTCCTGGAAAATCCCACGCGCGACTTTTCCATGCAAATGGCCAAAGTTTGCCACTGTATCAGATTCAAAACATCTCGCGCGTACCGGACGGAGACTGTGCGCGCTCGCAAAAACGGACTGATAAAATCGGGGAAAATTGCTGCCGCGACTAAGCCACAAATTTTCGCGCCACCACCCCGCTTTGGTCTTTGGCCAGGGCGCGGTCGCACTTTTGGACGTTTCGCCGCGGCGCTCTGTTTGACTTTGTTATTATGCATCTCGTGACGCATCGACGACTATGGCTGCAAGTGGCTTGAGGACGCCCCAAAAGGAAAATTTATTGCTGCAATTTTAGTTTTTTTTTGTTTGAACAAATTTAATAAAACCTCTTTGCTTGGCTCCGTAGCTACGTGGCTTGGATGGCACGACGACGGGGATAAAAGACTACATTTTTACAACAGCTGTTTTGCACATAAATATTCGTTCCTGTAGGTAATGTTAAAAACTGAAACCAGTTTTATTTGATTTCAAAACCTTTTATCAAAACTGTTTCCTCCAAGGCGCAAAGCACTGTTTATTTGTTTATCGACGTGGTTGAGTGTTTCGCACTGAAGAAGCAAAGATTGCTTCCCGCCTCGGGCCGGGAAATTGGCATTCTAGGGGTAGGAAAACTGCACCATTTGACCAAAATAGCAAGCAGCAATGGTAAGAGCAATTCGAGGATCGTGCCGAACTGTGCACCAGCAGTAGTGGCTATAATTTCGGCTGATGGTGAAGAAGACAAACCGATGACAGAGGGAGAGGCTCTGAATTTCTTTTCTGCACAATTTGCTGTCATAAAGCAGCGAAATGGAATGCAAATCAGTTTGACGAACAGCGGGAACGGAATTGTTATTTATATATGGCTGATAAAATGAGCTTTAATGCTTCTTCTATACACAGAAAAAAATGATGGTATTATGCATCAGGGAATGATGACAGATTTTGTGTCATAAAAATGTGTAATATTACATCAGGAACTGGTTAATTTTGATCAGCCAGAGTTTCCAACAGTTTCAAATCTTTACACATTTTTAAGTAATATTACTCTTAAAAGAGATAATTTCTAGATTACTTTTTCAAAACCACCAATGTGCCATGGGTTTTCTATGTACATACGACCTTTTGAAAGATTAAGCGAGATATTCAACCAACCAAAACCTTCAGAAATTCAACTTTTTGCCTTCCTCACTGAGGTAAGGCTATAATCCTGCTCTAAAAATGAACTTTGTATAAAAACGTCGTAGACCCACCTTCATCTATACATATCGACTCAGAATCGAAAACTGCACAAATGTCTGTGTGTATGTGTGTGTGTATGTATGTACGTGACCAACAAACTAGCTCATGTTTCTCGGCACTTGCTGAACCGATTTGACCCAAACCTGTTGCATTCGACTTGGTTTAGGGTCCCATAGATCGAGTTTTATACAGATTGATATTTCGATAAGTAGTTCGAAAGTTATGTATAAAAATGTGTTTTCACATATATCCGGATCTCACTTAAATGTATGTAAACTATGTCTGGGTGCATCATCCGACCATCGGTGGTTACTGTGAATACAAAGAGACGAGTTGTTCCTTTTAATTCCGCTATATATTTTAATATCTTGACAGATACGTATTTCGTCTACTACTTGCAGACTTCATCAGTGTTCTGTTCTCGACCAGTAATGCATTCTGCTAAAACGCTCAACCAAACCACAATCGGTGGTTAGGTTATTAAAAGACCTTTCCAACGAGCCTAAAACATTGAAGATCTGGCAACCCTGTCTTGATGTATGGCCTCTTAAGTGATATTTATGTACTTTTTTTTATTCCGGATCAAAACAAAAGATGAAATTTTTGTACAATTCAATCATATCAGCCATTCACAAAAAAAAAGTTGAATTTTGAAATGTTGAAAATTTGGTAGGTTGAATATTACCTCTTTACATAAAAAATGTGTAAAAATGTAAACCTGATGAATATTCGTCAAAAACTGATGAAAGTTCACCATTTTCTGGGGTAAAATAAATCATTTTTTTTGCCACCAAATCTGTCACCATTTCCTGATGAATATTACAATAATTTTTTTTTCTGTGTTGTTGGTAATAAGTGATGAAGGCTCCAACCACATAGGTGGATTAAGTTAGTTTTTTCTGTGTACACAGCAAAAAAAAGTTGACTTTGGAAGGTTGAAAATTTGGTAGGTTAAATATCACGTCTTTGTTGAGTAATATTACATGAAAATGTGTAAAAATGCGAACATGATGAATATTCATCAAAAACTGATGAATATTCATCAATTCCTGATGAATAGAGCGTCCAATTTCCCGGGGTTACAAAATTCCCGGGAAACGGGAAATTTTCAACAAATTTCCCGGGAAATCCCGGGAATTCCCGGGAAATTTGAAATATGACGAAAATTATTCTGATCCTGTTTCTGATTAATATTTTGCAACAGAATTGTATAGAACGGCATCTTTAATGTCCAAAATCAGTGTGAGGATCAATGAATGGCTTGAATGCTTGTAAAAAAATATGCAACTTTGAGAAAATATTATAAGTTTTCTTATTTTTTATGCTGTCTTTCAAATCGTACCAAATCAAAAAAAATATTATTAGTATTTTTTGTTAAAAAGTATTTTTTTAGTGTTTGGACAGTGAAAATCTATGCCCCACAAAAATAAAATTGCTTTTAAATTTGTCTCAGTGACCATAACGTTGAAATCAAAAAAAAAAAATCAAGTAGAAATAATGTTTTTTTATGGCAAATTACTTATTTCAGAACAAGTATTTTCAACTTGTAAACAAATTGATAATCACTGAATTTGCCTTAAAAATCTAATTTCTAGCGCTTTTTAACTTGAAACACTGTTTCATGAAACCAAACTCACAGTTTTACAAAAATTGAAGCGAGTTTTTGAAATATGGTTGGATTCTTTGGGTAAACTTCATAAGATTTTTCATGGTTCCATTTATGGAATGATTTTAGTTATATGGTTAATGTCCTTATAAATTAATTAGATTACAATAATTTTAATAGTGTAAAAGTGATTGAAATTAAACGATATTTTTTTCATATTTTAAATTTAACGGTTATATCTTGAATACTTTTAAACAAATTCTTCTCGAACTACCCTTTTTGAAAAATTTAATTTTTTCCATTCAATTTTCATCCAATTTGTTCGTTAAAATAAAGTGTCGAAAAGAAAATAGGCAATATTCATTCCATAATAGCGTAATTTTTTTTTTAACCAAACAATGTTCCTAGTTGTGAATGCTTCAGGAATAAATTTTGTCTGAATTAAAACTTGACATGAAATTAACAGACATAGTTCAATATGAACATTAAATTGAAATGAATAAAATCAAATAAGGTTCTCTAATTATTATGTTTTGTATGATTTCAAAACATTGGTGCCAAAAAGGTAAGAAAATGTATACTTCCGTTTGTATTTCGAGAATTCATGGGAAATTTACAAATTTTCCGGGAAACGGGAAATATTATTTTCCGGGAAATCCCGGGAATTTTTTTCCCGGGACGGGAAATTGGACGCTCTACTGATGAATATTACCATCATTTTTATTTCTGTGTAGTTAAGGGGTTTATAATTGTTGGGTGGGAAAAATAAGGTGTTATTTTAAAAAAAAACGCTAACTTCAGCCAATATATAGATGAGCTGCTGAGAATGAAGCACAAACAAAGTTAAATCATATGTGTTTGGTATTGAAACCCAACCCCTCCCCCCCTACATACATCGATGAAACAATTAATCATGATCCGTATACTTATAAAAATATGTTGATGACAGTAAAAAAAAAATGTTGGCAGGTCTAGACGACGCTGAGCCTAATAAATTGAACATTGGTTATTTATCTTTAACAAAAACTCAAAACTTTTCAGTAATTTCCTGTCTCAGCCCGTTCAATTTCACTAATCTCCCGTGTCCAGGATTGAAACTTCCCCCAGGATGCAAACATCCGCGCTTCTCATTATTTCGCCTAATTTCAATTACTTGCCAAATTGGTGCAAACATCTTCTTTTCATCATTTCCCGCCAACACCGGTGAGCCGAGTAGCAAGATCTTCCAAGGACAAAGCTTATCATTAATGGATTCTACTGGCGTTTCCTGTTTATCTTGCTCCTTGCGTAGTCACGCTGCCTCGCCGTTTCGGAAATTGCCAAATCAAAATTTAATAGCTGCCACACAACCTGGTCCCGGCCAAACTGAATAGCCAGTTTCAGCCCTCTATTCGACGCGGGATTAAATCAAACAGATTAGGTCTCTTTGTGCTCCAAGAACCAAAGAACGTGGTTGTTGTCGACTCATCGCGACCAACTTGAAAAACCTTCAAGCGCGCTGAAAATCTGTGTGTTTCCTCATTGGCATTATTCTCCTCGGATGCTCCGGAGAACTGACGGTGGAGGCATGCCCACGATAAAATATATTACGCTAGCTGTCTAATTTACAGGATGTTGCCAAAATGTCTACATTTTTTGTTGCCCCCATCTCGTTTTTCCGGGGGCCACGCCACACCGACCAACATCCGAGGTCTGACGGTGGATTGCTGCCGCTACTACAACTCCTAGATAGTAGGGCGATCAGAGAGCTTGCAGCTTTCAACGGTTCGCTTCTGGTCTACTTTTCACTTGGAAGCCATCCTCTTTCCTGTTTTCCCTACTTTTCGCACAGTTTGGAAGATTTTTCTTGCTGCTTTTGTCACTTACTATCACCCTGAGGGGAATGCAATTGCTGGCACGCGCTGGGAAGTTTTGCCAAACTTCTAGAATTTTATTTAGTTAATTTTGAAACAATTTCAAGAATGAGAAATGGTTTATATCAGTAGCTTGGAGAGCTGCTCGAGTACTAAAACTATTAATTTTATTTAAGTTGAGCCAAGAATTTGGCAACACTGTATCACAACCGCTCAGGAATTCCACCAAAACTTTTGCTCAATCTCAGCCTTCGAGTCAAAAGCCAAGGTTGAGCAACACTGCGGGATTCCAGCTCACCACCAAAAAATGCCCCTCACCCAACTGCATTCTACGAACACGACTGTAATCTTTCGCAAGGAACTTTTCAGATTTGCAGTTCCACTTGCCAGGCCCGGTCCCTCCGAACGAACAGTTGAAATTAAATTTTCGTTGGCAGTGTCTTTTGGACGGTCGCAGCTATGGAGTTTCTTGAGCAGCTTTTTTGCCCCTCTCTTTCTGGAAAAGAATCGTCCATTACTTGTGGTGGCGAAAATTTTGCTTTGCTCTGATTGCAGTGCATCTTCAAAATAACTCAGAACCCGGAGCACGCCAAGGAAACTGGGCAAGATTAACGAGAATGACCCTTTAATTCAATTATGAAGCGTTACACTTTATCATTGCCTGCTGGAGTAACGCAGTGTGGTGTGTGTGGCACATTTTGAATAGTATCGCTTGAGAATTGCTCAAACAGTTTCTATGTGTGTTAAGTTTGAAAAGTTTATGTAATGTAACAGTTCAATTGCACATCAAGAACAACAAAATAAACTTAATGACTCGATTAACTTCAGAGCAAGCGGAAAACTATTTTTATCTTTCTCAAGCTTTTTGCATGGATTGCCTTCATTGCTGGGCACGTCACTTTCTTCGCGGGAGTTTTCACTAGTTCGGTTGCCCTAGTTCCACTTCTGACGACAACAACCCGCTCCGCGGTCAGGGTTCATTCCAGCGTCAGTCGCGACGTTGCTGTTTCTGAAGTGACTTTCTGCAACTCTCAGGGTGACACTGGGAACTAAAAGCTTTGTAAGATTTTTGACCGGAAAATGCTCGGCACTGCTGCAAATTTGCATCTCTGATCTTTCAGAGCAATTATGTAATGAACTTTTTTTTTTCTTTCCGTGCATTCCACGACGACAAGCCCCTTCAAGTTCAGCGAGAACGTTCAAAGGAATTTGTGTCCAACCCCGCCTGTGTTGGAATGGCCGGAAGCCACTCATATTACACCACAACCTCTTAAGCCCGGGCATTCCCAGTTGGTGGTTGAAACGCGTTAAAAGTGGGGCTAAATAAAAACCAGCAACTATTCGCGAGTCCTCGTGTGGCACCCAACAAGTTTCACTTAATTATTCACGCTTCCGCGTTTATGACCGGAAATGTGCATTTCTCGCGGGAGGCCCTTGCCCTAGATGGGTGTGTGTCGTCGTCGTCGTCGTTTAAAAATAAACATTTGCCTCATGTATTCATAAATAAGGCTAACTCGCTTTGGCTACTTCCGCTCGGGGAGCCAGTTTGGCTGTGGGTGGTTCTAGTGTGATGAGTTATGTGGACACTTTCGGTGCAGCAGACAGTGAAGATAATCGGTCGCGAGTGTGGTTATGACACTCTTGCTTCTGGTTGGGGCAGCAGTTGGTACTGAGTTAAAATGAGAGTAGTGTTAAATTTAAGTGTCATCAAGAGATGAATAATGAGGTTATGATTCCTTCATTTGGAAAAATGTAGTTAAACTCATTTCTGTGTTCTTCCCCTTCTGATAATTGGTGCAATCCTCAAGCAGTTTCTAGCAATTATTTCAACCACACTTTAGAAAGACAATTACATCGTTTTTATCGTTCCGGAGTACTCCAACTCCTCCTCCTCTCCCACACTGAATATAAAAGTGCGACGTGATTCATTGCAATCAATTACGTGGTCTTGAGCGTCGAGGCAGGATGTAGCAAAAGTTTCCACGCCCCATAATAGGAAACTATTTCTCACAGCGCCGCGCAGACCCAGCTTCCCGCGCGAAACGACTCGAACAAGTTCATGGTGCGTTACAAAGATCTTTTTATTTACCGCTTCCGTTCCGTGGCCAAGCCGAAGTTGCACCAGGGCAAGAGATACACTTTATTAAATAACGCCATCGTCATCTTTGACACCGAAGAATCTCGTTGGTGAATGCAGTTTGAGTGTAACCAGTGTAAATGAGTACTTGAAAGTATAATAAGAGTATAATTATCTGTCAGACACTTTTAGTGAGTTGAAACTGAAACTTCTTCTTTACAATCGCTTTGTAGTCAAGCTAGCGAAGTTTTTGGAAGAGTTTCAACGAGTTATTAAAGAAAATGTAGAATTTAAAGATTAATTTCACAAATATTCCAATTTTATTTTTGTAAAACTTAAACATATTTTTCAACTTTACAAAATGATCCCTTAGAAATAGAGTGAAAACTTTTGACTATTATACCTCACCCACACCTACAAACTACTTTCGCCACGTGATGGTGAATATCTTTACAGAAAATGTCATCGTTCTTTTCGAAACTAAAAGGTCGTCGCCATCGTGCTAACTTGTCGTACGTGCATTTTGAGCCAAATTGAGTTAAGAACGCCATTTTGTGCAGCTCACAATGCCTCACCTTTTGACCTTCACAGATCCCCAAAATTCGATTTCAATCCTGAGATATTCAACAAAAACCGAAAAAACTCCGTGCATTTTTGTCACTTTACATATGAAAGTAGTTTCAATCTTGTCGTGCTATCTTGTCACTCCATGAAAATTGATGTAGTTGCGACAAAAGGCCAAAGGGATTTCAGGCCAGGAAAGTCAGGATGCGTTTGTCGCACGTACAAGCTAGACTACCGTAAACATTTGTAATTATAACTCGGGACTCCAGCAACCAACTTCAACCAAACTTTGGGACAATGCACAGAATGGTGAGCCAAACAAAACGTGTTTGTTATTGTTTACATTGCGTGCTCTCGTTTTTGAATATTCAAGGTCAAACATTAAAACGCGTTTTTCTCGGAACGTCAAAATGGCGGGTGCGACATGATAGCACGACGACGTCGAGGTGAAAGCTCAGCGAGTGTTTCGTCGTCAAGGGTAACTTTTTCAAAGCAATTCCTAATCAGATTTAACGAAGCTCTTTGCCACTCCGAGTCGTCAAGTAGGGGGAAAAGAGTGCGAGTTTTAGCATCCCCAAAAAAAAGCTCGCACTAGAAAAGGGTTTCCCACGTCCCGCGGTGAGGAAGGTAATTGAAAAAGTTTAACGGGATTATTCTTTACCCACCCCTTGAAGGCAGCGGGAAGGTGCTAGATCTTTGTGAAGCTTGTTTTAACCGGTAACTCCTTGATTTACTTTTGCCGGCGAACTTTCCGAGAGTAATTATTAGTTCTTGCAAATTGTTTTTGAATGGACGGTCATTATATTCTGGTCGTGTTACGCCGAAGGGGTGACGTTGAGTTTGAACTTGTTGGCGTGTAAGTTAGAACGAGTTGAATTTAAGATGGGAAGAGTGGTTGTTGGAAATCATAGTTTTTCAAAGACTAGATTTTTCTTGACATATAGCACATTTCCCTGAAAACAATCGAATTATTTTTAAATTTTGAATAACAAGGAGAATTTAAAAAAAATACATGTTTACAATTCCGTAACTACTTGCTTTTCTTGTTGTTTTCGAATGACGAATCGGTCCACTTTTCATCGCCAAAATTATCAATACTGAAAAGGACTTTTTGCAATTCCGTCGTGAAACTACTTACTTTTCCTGTCATTCTTGAACGACGAAATAGCCTACTTTTCTGTACCAAAAATAACAGAATCGAATAGCAATACTTTTCAAAATAAATGCTGAAAAGTTCTACTTTTCAGCACTGAAATGGGTGCTGAAAAGTTGAACTTTTCAGCACTTGTTTCGAAAAGTAACACTTTTCAACATTTTTTTGATTTAAACGATTTATTGACAAAATACATGAAAATTCGACTTGAAATTTCACTCAATGGGTGTTTTTCGAAATTGCAAGAAATGTTGTATGGAACTCGTTGCAAAACTTGATTTTTTCAGCACTCGTCGTATTTATCCAACTCGGTGAACCTCGTTGGATAAATGTACGGCTCGTGCTGAAAAAATCCTCTTTTTGCAACTTGTTGCATAAACTACTATTTCAGCATCCATTTGAGTGCAGTAATCTTCAACTTTTTAGCACTTGTATCAAAAGGATAAATGTGCGACTCGTGCTCAAAAAACCTATACACAAGTTTCCTAAGCCGAACCATCACGCTCCACCAAGACATAATAATTCATCTGCACGAGGCACCACTTGCAGCTTTACCAAAGTTTTCGATTGCTCTCCTCCACCAGAACTGCCAGAGAAAAACAAAATAAACGCGCGAAAATGCAAACTTTCGAACAATAATCAAACGCGAAATGGGACGCGGTGAATGAATTATGGCAAATGAGCTTTTCTCGAGCAGCACTACGGAAAACTTTTGCCAGCCTGTCATCGTGATGGTCTCCTTTTCTTGGGTGTACTTCTATTTTGTACCTCATAGTTTGTAGTTGTCGTGCTTTCTTGTCACACGTGTATTTTGGGCTAAATTTATTTAAGATCGTCATTTTGTGCAGTTCTCAATGCGTCACCTTTTGACCATCACAGTTCCCCAAAATTCGAATGCAATCCTGAGATATTGTTATGCTATCTTGACACACTCTGAAAATTGCTGAAAGTGACAACTAGCAAAAGGGATTCCAGGTCAGAACGCGTTTGACACTCGTATTTGCCCAACTACTGTAAACATTTGTAAAACAAAACGTGTTTGTTATTGTTTAGATTGCGTGCTCTAGTCTTTCTTTATTCAAGGTCAAACATCTAAACCCGTTTTTCTCGGAACGCCAAAAAGCTACGTACGACAATAGAGCACGACAACGTCAAGTTGTTGTGATCTTCCGGAGGATGCTTTGGTTGTTGGTCACCACTTCATGCCGGGGACCTGGTTTCTGCCGAGATGCAATTAAAACTACGAGTTGTTTGTGCAAAATTGTGCTGTTCAAGTCTTTGTATTTTTTCAAGTGACAAGGGGGCAGGATAAAAAAAATTCTTGCATAAGACATTCTGTCGTGTCAGCAGAAAAGCTCAACTTCATTAAATTATTTCGCCTTTGGGCGGTGCCTCAAGGGTGGGATAAAGTTTCTTTCATGGTTCAAAATAGTTTGAAGAGGCTTCCGGCGGAGCAAGAGTCCTTTTCACCGAATCTACTTCTTCTATTCAGTTGCGATAGCTGATTACGGTGAATGGCTTTTCCAGTTACGATTCGCGATCTGTCCCGGTCGGTGTCAGTTTTCCGAAGGAAGCCATTTTAATCCGTCGACAGCATAATAACCGGATCCAGCAGCAGGTGACACTCCACCGTGGAAGCAAGCAAGATGTGAATAATTTATCCTCTCGTTATCACGCCTCACGGTTATTCCGCCGAGCTCGAGATCACTTGTACAAATCCCCCCTCCTTAATCAATCTCGTGTTCACCGGTGTGCTTTCAAGCTTTTCATCGCTCATCTCGCTCTCTATGAAAAGCAAATAGTGAGGGAGTCCTTTTAAGCGCAAAGGATCCGCCACCCGTCCCACGTGGTGTGCAGCATCCGTATTAACGCACGTGTAAGTACTATTACTACAAACACCTTCCCCACCCTGCTCGTCATCATCATCGCCATAATCATCGTTCGTCACTGTAGCCTCAGTGGTGGTAATCATCATCAGACACAAACGACCAACCGAGAGCAAATGGTGTTTGGTGTCGGCAGAGAGAGAGAGAGAGAAAGCATCAAGTGGAACTCGGAGGTTAAGATAAGGGCTGAAAAGCTGATGATTTATTACAAATTCATGCGATGCTCCTTTTATGGGACGAGCCAGCTGTCAAAGTTGAACAAAACGGCTGCCGGCAAGGGCTTAGTTTCATTGACGAGCTTTTTTTTTAGTCTGGAATGTTGCAAAAGAACATGAATTCGTGTTTTTATTCAATTGCACCTTGACGGCTTGTCAAGGTTGGATTAGATGAGATTATGGTAACACCCTCTTGTCTAGTTAAACCACTTTCTTTTAAAGATAAATTGAGCATCAAAACAAAAATAAGTCAGTGTTGAGACCCTTAGACTTTTTAAATATTGCTTTAAAAACGTTTAAGGCCCTTTTCAAGCCACTGACCAGGAATTTTAAACATCTGTTGAGAAATAAAACAAATTTTGGTTTGCAACCAAAAGCCGGATCACATTACCTAAATACAGCAATTCTCCACGAAAACAGCATGGAAAAAAACAAAAGTTCTCGGATCGGGCTCAAAATTTTTCTGGGGGTTCCCTGGCCGAAATAATTAGACCCGTACTTTTTTGTTTGGCCATTAGGGTGACCATTTCCCAATGGCCATTTTCGTCGATTTTCGCAAAAACAACATTTTTCGAAAAAATCGAAACTCCTCGCCATTTCAACCGATTTCAATTGTCTTATACGCAAATGAAAGGTGATAAGTTGGCCTATCAAAGAAAATAATAAGAAGTTTCAAAAATTTAGAACTAACATATGAAAAGGGCGTATGAAACATTAAAATACCGTTTTGACGGTGTCTGGACCAAAGAGCCTATGTCTGGAAATATTTTTATCAGATTCCCCAGACATTTTTACATAACATACTAAAAAATGGGAGGAGTTCATCAACAGGATTCCGATAACTTTAAAATTTCAGCGATGACCTATACATGTCTGGTTACCAAAAGTTGCGTCTTTTAATCTGGTACCCAGACATGTATAGGTCATCGCTGAAATTTTAAAGTTAACGCAGTTTTAGTGAAAAAAGTTGATTTTTTGCATATTTCGTCATTTTCCGGTTTCTGCGCGCGGCGCGTCGAAAAACACGGAATTTATTTTCAAAAAATCATATCTCGGAATCCTGTTAATGAACTCCTCCCATTTTTTAGTATGTAATGTAAAAATGTCCGGGGAATCCGATACAAATATTTCCAGACACAGGCTCTTTGGTCCAGACACCGTCAAAACGGCATTTTAAAGTTTCATACGCCTTTTTTATATGTTAGGCTAGATTTTTGAAACTATTACTATTACTCTTACTATTTTTCTTTGAAAGGCCAACTTATCACCTTTAATTTGCGCATAAGACAATTGAAATCAGTTTAAAATGACGAGGAGTTATGATTTTTCGAAAAAAGTGGTTTTTGCGAAAATCGACGAAAATGGCCATTTTTCAGACCACCCTAACACGGCGTAGGCTAATGGCCAAAAAAATACGGGTCTAATTCTTTGGCCTGGAAACCCTCAGAAAAGTTTTGAGCCCGATCCGAGCACTTTTGTTTTTTTCCATGCTGTTTTCATGGGGAATTGCTGAATAAGAATATTGTAGACAATGTTCTCTGACATATATTTTTGAAGATGGACAAGAATGCACCCTTTTTAAAACTTGAAAAAAAGTCAAACTTTTCAACAAAATACGCTTTGTAAAATTATTTAAAAAACACAGTTTTTTCAACAATTCTTGAAAAAATATATGTACTGGACGTCATAATAGTGAATCTAGATAAAAAGTTTCGAAACAACACATAGTAGTTATTCAATAAAATAACATGGAAATATTCCATCCGAGAATTTTAAGAGGATTTGTGTAAGAAAATATAAGAAATATGTGTTTTTATTATATGTAAATTAACGTATTTTTATATGTTACTTCACTTATTCAACATAAATTGAAGTGTCAACTGTTTCAACCTTCCAAAGATTTTTTTTACTGTGTAACAACGCGGATACACATAGTGGACTTTACATGCTTGTTTCTTAATTTTGCTGTATAAAATATTTATGATTTTCGTTTGTCGTCTGAAAAATACGATATTCTGTTATATTAATACTCAAGAATAGAATTGCTCATTTGTTGTATTTGTTGATTTAATATGTTTAATAAAATGTCTACTATTTCTTATAATGAAGAAAATTATAAGACTTTTGATTAACTGTTTAGAGGAAATTGTTTACTAGGATTCTCTGAATCTTTGGTAGCCGAGGTCAGATAATTATCATCAACTTTGTATAGGACGATCTTTTTAAAGTTGAAGCCGGAGTTGCTAAAGTTTCCAGAAGCCGGAGTCAGAGTCGCTGAAAAAGCTACCCGACTTTAATCAAAAAATATATCACATTTCTTTAAAGTTAACATGTTCTTATAAATTCGATTTTGTATTTGAATCTCATTCGTTGTCATAAAATTCTTCACACTTGTCATCTTAATATTCCGAAACTAAATTTCCACTTCATTTACAATCTTCCCAGCCGCGTTTATTCGGCATTGGGAAAGAAAGAAGCGGAAGCTGAGTCAAGCCTTCCACGATGATTAATTCTGTCACATTTGTAAAGATTTTTGAACAACTGAGGTGCCACATTTTCTTGAGCCGTTGATGTTTGCTTGAAGCTTTTCAAAGGGATGATTCTTAAAGATTATTTTTTTCTTGAAAGAGGAGGATTCATCCACGAATGAAGTAAATACTTTACTGAAGCTCTGCGTTTCTGTAATTCAGATCGTGATTCCCTGCAAACATGATCGAAATCGAAGAAGGAATAAAAAACAGTAGATTGCATTGCGAAACTCGATGACTCGAGCGCGCACAGTGAAATAGAAAATTGCATATTTGAATTCCATTTCATGGGTTGAGCGTGTTTCACGTTGAGCAGGAAGGTTGATTTTCCATGAACGGAAAGTCTGTGAACACATATACGGTATCACTGAGGAATGAATTAATATTTCACATGTGATGGCAATGGCATACTTTGAACATTGGAAGTTGAACGAAATGAATACGTTTGAAGGAGCTGATCCCATTTGGCACAACGTGTGTTGAAGGATATTGAGAGTTTTGTAAATATTTTATCGAACGGAAATCCAGTTCCATGTTAATTCTTTGAAGAGGCGGGTCTTTAATCCACAGATTTAACTAGAAGACGAATAGTTGCGGCAGTAGAAGTTGCTCAGTACAAGATAATTTCAAGCTCGAGTGGTTTGTGGTGGCATGAATAAATTCTCAGCTAATTATTCGCACTACGGTGTTCTTCCGCGAAGGGATATCATCTGAGACGGTGGTCCCGGAGAGCAAGCGAGGTGTTCAGGCGCGTTGTGCCAGGCAATGCCGGTGACATTCATATACATAAGTGGATGCGTGGTTTAATCCACCTAATTAGGTGGCTTGTTTGCATTTTAAATCTTCTGTGGTACGACTTCCTCCTAGCGGTGTCGCCACGGCAATTTGCATTTCCCTGTTGAAAGGGAGTGGGAAATCCAGATTAAATGTTGAGACTTTGAATTGTAAACATTTTATATTATTAAATCGTATCCAGAATTTCTTTTTTTTTTCTTGTATTGATTCTCATTTAAATATGTTTTTCAAGAATTTGTACCTTGATCTGGATTCTTGTTCTGTTCTACAATGCTTTTAAGCGGAAATTTGCAACTGAGCCACAACAAACAGAAGGACCAATTAACAAAATTTATACGCCTATTGGACACGTACAATTGTTTGGACTAAGGTAGCCATGAATTTAAACGCCAGGTCAGTTTCACAGGTGGCTTTCCCTTCTCATTCAATTCAACGAATGCAAACATTTCCAAAATCTAATTTCACGCCACTTGAGAAAAGTTAAACAATGTTGTGCGTGACACAAATGAATTCAAAGCACTGTAAGCCAAAGCCAATTGAAACGGCAAACAAGTCATAAACTCACTCTCAGGATGGAGATCTTCGTTCTACACTTCTACATAAATGTGCGTCGCTTCGTTGCCCACGGAAAATGCCGGCAAACTTTATGATCAAAAGTTTTCCCGAGAGAGAGAGAGCGAAAAAAGAAAATCCCCGGCTAAAGGTGGTGCAACCGCACAAACAAGCATAAATTAGCACTCGGCAAATAGTCTTCTGCTGAGTGTTGCACAACAGGTGGCCAGGGTGGAAAAAGCTTCGTTCGGCAATAAAAGTTTTCCGCCGACAAATGTGCTTTGCGGGCAGTTTTCCACCGAAATTTTTTGTGCGGATTATGTCTTCACGTGCGCCGGAGGGCCATAAACGGATAATGGAGCGCTTGTTTTCCCCTCATTTTCCAGCAGAGAGAACACCCAACTTTTTCCAAATTATTTCAAGCGAAAACAGTAAAGTGCATTTTCTTCTCAATCTCAAGATTTAGATACCACTCAAAACCAGACTCGCGCGGTTAATGAATTTCTTCAGTTCTGCTCTGCGCAAGTAGTTGACAGTGAAATGTCATTAAATGCGACAGCACTTTTTGCAGATTCTACGGTTTAACAGTCCCTTTCTTTTACGGTTGACTTGCAGCACAACCCCTTTTTGTAGAAAACTCGAAACGTTTGGCTTTGACAATGTTTTTCTTTTCCACGCGGTGAAATAATCCAAGTGAGTGGAACGAAAGGAAGCGAAAAATCGCGCAAGAAAACGGCTGGGTGGGTCCAATGAAATATTACTTTCCGCTGGTTCCGCCGGGCAGCTTCGGAATGGTTCAGAGGACAGTAATTACGGGTATTGCTGTGGTTTATGATGGTTGAAATTGGATACGTAAAAAATGTTTGATATAACGCAACATAAATCACTTGGGAGGGGAGAAAATGCTTACGAAGGTTGTCAAGAGTAGAATTGGTCAAATGAGAGCATATTGTTTTATTTGTTACGGTCAATTGAGAATCTTTTGGTTGTTTAGCTCAATTGGCCATAATAATAATTTTGACAAAGAACTTTGTCCTAAGGGCACTGTCTACGGGTGTCAATCCAAAATTTCGCGTAGCGAAAGTGTAACGATTTGTGTCGTTTTTCAAATGCTTATATCTTCCCCCCTATTCAAACAATCTTTATGTTTTACCCATCAAACGAAAGGGGAAGACTTAAAGTACAAGTTGACTACCTCACAAAGTTGATAAAACTTTGTTAAAGTACTTAAAAGTTAAGATGAAAATAAAAAATGAATGCAGGAAAAATTCCGGCTGCTGATTGGCTGAGAGCACTTAGCAAATTTTGCCTCCTCTCCTGTTTTCGTGGAACTGTCACGCGAGAATGTTGCACCACTGTTGCCACATTTCATGCGAACTATTTAAGCTAACAGATAGCCTCAGAAAATTTCAGTGCCTTACGAGGTTTCGACAAAGGCGGATCCACGGTGGTATTTTTATTGCTCACACACACACACGCACACATTGAAAGACACAGTTTGTGCACTAAATTGGGAGGAATTCTGTTCTTATGAAGATTGTAAGGACGGTCACCAGACCAGAATGATTTGGGGCAATGGGCTTGGGACCACATTTATAGGATATTGGCCACACCCGGAGTGGCCAGTGCCCTGTGGAAGGTTCTACCGGGGGGACATTAATCGAACCATACGACTTGGGGCAATATGGGTATCAAAATTCATGGTTTTTGAAACTGGTAATGAAAATGGCCATTTTAACTGGAATGGCCACACCCGGAGTGGCCAGTGCCCTGGGGAAGGTTCTACCGGGGGGACATTAATCGAACCATACGACTTGGGGCAATATAGGTATCAAAATTCATGGTTTTTGAAACTGGTAATGAAAATGGCCATTTTGACTGGAATGGCCACACCCGGAGTGGCCAGTGCCCTCGGGAAGGTTCTACCGGGGGGACATTAATCGAACCATACGACTTGGGGCAATATGGGTATCAAAATTCATGGTTTTTGAAACTGGTAATGAAAATGGCCATTTTGACCGGATTGGCCACACCCGGAGTGGCCAGTGCCCTCGGGAAGGTTCTACCGGGGGGACATTAATCGAACCATACGACTTGGGGCAATATGGGTATCAAAATTCATGGTTTTTGAAACTGGTAATGAAAATGGCCATTTTGACTGGATTGGCCACACCCGGAGTGGCCAGTGCCCTCGGGAAGGTTCTACCGGGGGGACATTAATCGAACCATACGACTTGGGGCAATATGGGTATCAAAATTCATGGTTTTTGAAACTGGTAATGAAAATGGCCATTTTAACTGGAATGGCCACACCCGGAGTGGCCAGTGCCCTCGGGAAGGTTCTACCGGGGGGACATTAATCGAACCATACGACTTGGGGCAATATGGGTATCAAAAGTCATGGTTTTTGAAACTGGTAATGAAAATGGCCATTTTGACCGGATTGGCCGCACCCGGAGTTGCCAGTGCCCTCGGGAAGGTTCTACCGGTGGGACATTAATCGAACCATACAGCATGGGGCAATATGGGTATCAAAATTCATGGTTTTTGAAACTGGTAATGAAAATGGCCATTTTGACCGGATTGGCCGCACCCGGAGTTGCCAGTGCCCTCGGGAAGGTTCTACCGGTGGGACATTAATCGAACCATACAACATGGGGCAATATGGGTATCAAAATTCATGGTTTTTGAAACTGGTAATGAAAATGGCCATTGTGACTGGATTGGCCACACCCGGAGTGCCCAGTGCCCTCGAGAAGGTTGTACCGGGGAGACATTAATCGAACCATACGACTTGGGGCAATATGGGTATCAAAAATCATGGTTTTTGAAACTGGTAATGAAAATGGACATTTTGACCGGATTGGCCACACCCGGAGTGGCCAGTGCCCTCGGGAAGATTCTACCGGGGGGACATTAATCGAACCATACAACATGGGGCAATTTGGGTATCAAAATTCATGGTTTTTGAAACTGGTAATGAAAATGGACATTTTGACCGGATTGGCCACACCCGGAGTGGCCAGTGCCCTCGGGAAGGTTCTACCGGGGGGACATTAATCGAACCATACGACTTGGGGCAATATGGGTATCAAAATTCATGGTTTTTGAAACTGGTAATGAAAATGGCCATTTTGACCGGATTGGCCACACCCGGAGTGGCCATTGCCTTTAAGAAAAGTCTTCCCGGGGGGACATTTACCGAGCTATACGATTTGGGATAATATGGGTATCAACATTGCCCCAAGTCGTATGGTTCGATGAAAGTCCTCCCGATAGAACCTTCTTCAGGGCATTGGCCACTCCGGGTGTGGCCATTTTCATTACCAGTTTCAAAAACCATGAATTTTGATACCCATATTGCCCCAAGTCGTATGGTTCGATTAATGTCCCCCCGGTAGAACCTTCCCGAGGGCACTGGCCACTCTGGGTGTGGCCAATCCAGTCAAAATGGCCATTTTCATTACCAGTTTCAAAAACCATGAATTTTGATACCCATATTGCCCCATGTTGTATGGTTCGATTAATGTCCCACCGGTAGAACCTTCCCGAGGGCACTGGCAACTCCGGGTGCGGCCAATCCGGTCAAAATGTCCATTTTCATTACCAGTTTCAAAAACCATGAATTTTAATACCCATATTGCCCCAAGTCGTATGGTTCGATTAATGTCCCCCCGGTAGAACCTTCCCGAGGGCACTGGCCACTCCGGGTGTGGCCAATCCAGTCAAAATGGCAATTTTCATTACCAGTTTCAAAAACCATGACTTTTGATACCCATATTGCCCCAAGTCGTATGGTTCGATTAATGTCCCCCCGGTAGAACCTTCCCGAGGGCACTGGCCACTCCGGGTGTGGCCAATCCGGTCAAAATGTCCATGTTCATTACCAGTTTCAAAAACCATGAATTTTGATACCCATATTGCCCCAAGTCGTATGGTTCGATTAATGTCCCCCCGGTACAACCTTCCCGAGGGCACTGGCATTGGTATGGTTCGATTAATGTCCCCCCGGTAGAACCTTCCCGAGGGCACTGGCCACTCTGGGTGTGGCCAATCCAGTCAAAATGGCCATTTTCATTACCAGTTTCAAAAACCATGAATTTTGATACCCATATTGCCCCATGTTGTATGGTTCGATTAATGTCCCACCGGTAGAACCTTCCCGAGGGCACTGGCAACTACGGGTGCGGCCAATCCGGTCAAAATGGCCATTTTCATTACCAGTTTCAAAAACCATGAATTTTGATACCCATATTGCCCCATGTTGTATGGTTCGATTAATGTCCCACCGGTAGAACCTTCCCCAGGGCACTGGCCACTCCGGGTGTGGCCAATATCCTATAAATGTGGTCCCAAGCCCATTGCCCCAAATCATTCTGGTCTGGTGACCGTCCTTACAATCTTCATAAGAACAGAATTCCTCCCAATTTAGTGCACAAACTGTGTCTTTCAATGTGTGCGTGTGTGTGTGTGAGCAATAAAATTACCACCGTGGATCCGCCTTTGTCGAAACCAAGGCACTGAAATTTTCTGAGGCTATCTGTTAGCTTAACTAGTTCGCATGAAATGTGGCAACATGGTGCAAATTTTGCCTCCTCTCCTGTTTTCGTGGAACTGTCACGCGAGAATGTTGCACCACTGTTGCCACATTTCATGCGAACTAGTTAAGCTAACAGATAGCCTCAGAAAATTTCAGTGCCTTACGAGGTTTCGACAAAGGCGGATCCACGGTGGTATTTTTATTGCTCACACACACACACGCACACATTGAAAGACACAGTTTGTGCACTAAATTGGGAGGAATTCTGTTCTTATGAAGATTGTAAGGACGGTCACCAGACCAGAATGATTTGGGGCAATGGGCTTGGGACCACATTTATAGGATATTGGCCACACCCGGAGTGGCCAGTGCCCTGTGGAAGGTTCTACCGGGGGGACATTAATCGAACCATACGACTTGGGGCAATATGGGTATCAAAATTCATGGTTTTTGAAACTGGTAATGAAAATGGCCATTTTGACCGGATTGGCCACACCCGGAGTGGCCAGTGCCCTCGGGAAGGTTCTACCGGGTGGACATTAATCGAACCATACGACTTAGGGCAATATGGGTATCAAAATTCATGGTTTTTGAAACTGGTAATGAAAATGGCCATTTTGACCGGATTGGCCACACCCGGAGTGGCCAGTGCCCTCGGGAAGGTTCTACCGGGGGGACATTAATCGAACCATACGACTTGGGGCAATATGGGTATCAAAATTCATGGTTTTTGAAACTTGTAATGAAAATGGCCATTTTGACCGGATTGGCCACACCCGGAGTGGCCATTCCCTTGGAGGAAGGTCTTCCCGGGGGGACATTAATCGAACTATACAACTTGGGGCAATATGGGAATCAAAATTCATGGTTTTTGAAACTGGTAATGAAAATGGCCATTTTGACTGGATTGGCCACACCTGGAGTGGCCAGTGCCCTCGGGAAGGTTCTACTGGGGGGACATTAATCGAACCATACGACTTGGGGCAATATGGGTATCAAAATTCATGGTTTTTGAAACTTGTAATGAAAATGGCCATTTTGACCGGATTGGCCACACCCGGAGTGGCCATTCCCTTGGAGGAAGGTCTTCCCGGGGGGACATTAATCGAACTATACAACTTGGGGCAATATGGGAATCAAAATTCATGGTTTTTGATACTGGACATGAAAATTACCATTTTGATTGGACATTTTCCGAAACATACTTGTTTTGGCAATATTTTCGTGTTTTGGCAATTTATTTCCACAGAGGTGCCAAAGATTGAAAACATTTTATAGGAATAAATTATTTAGGATTAAATACATAGGCAATGTTTTAAAAATATAAAATAAAATAGAATATTTTTTAGGAGTTTTGTACAAAGTTCTTTGTCATATTGGTCATGTAGAACATAACCACCTGCACCTTTTTAATAATGTGTTTGATTTTTCCTACACAGCAAAAAAAAAAATGAATTTTGGAATGTTGAAAATTTGGTAGGTTGAATATTACCTCTTTTTTTTGGGTGATATTACCTAAAAAATGAGTAAAAATGTGAACCTGATGAATATTCACCAGAAACTGATGAAAATTCATCATTTTCTGATGTAATATTACACTCTTTAATGACACAAAATCTATTTCCTGATGAATATTACCATCATTTTTTTTCTGTGTGCATCCAAATTTTCGTAAAAGTAATCGGGATTCAAATTAGAAGACTTTTCCTGCCATCTTTAAGTTGATAAAAAACACAAATTTTCATCATTTTTGTCGAACTCCAAACTAAAGCGTGAAAACAAATGTTTCACTGAAAAATCTATTTTAAAAGTGCATTTCTGAAATTGCAGAAAATTTAGTATGCAACCCGTAGCAGAACACTAATTTTCAACAAATGTCGTATGTATCCAACTCGGCAGAACTTTGTTGGGTAAAAGTCCGACTTGGCTAAAAATATTATAATACATTTACTACTAATAATAGTTTACATAAACAAAAATGTATTGTTGTTTCTCAAAATCAGTCATTCAGTTAAAAATATAATAGTTTAATTCCTTTTCTAGAATATTGTAACAAGGATCTATTTTTTTAGTTCATAAAAAAAGCATTTGGTTCTTGTGTTCAAGCATCCATAAGTCCAATTTTCATAGCTTTTGAAATACTTTTGAAACAAAAATCGAAGCCTTTTCGAAAAATGCTTTTTTTACAGTTCTTTTCATCTTATATCTTGAAAATCTTCTGAAACATTGAAAAAAAAATTAAAAGAGAAAAACATATTTTAAATTTATTTCTACTTTAGGTCATGGTTCCAACATTTTAATTAAAAAAGTGAAGAAAATGCATTCTATAGCATACAGAAAAAAAAAATGATGGTAATATTCATCAGGAAATGGTGACAGATTTTACGTCAAAAAAAAAAAAAAGATAAATTTTACCCCAGAAAATTATGAATTTTCATCAGTTTTTGATGAATATTCATCAGGTTCACACTTTTACACATTTTTATGTAATATTACTCAAAAAAGGGTAATATTCAACCTATCAAATTTTCAACATTTAAAAATAAAACTTTTTCTTCTGTGCAGTCCAGTTGATTTGTTATCATTAATTAAAAAAAGAATCTTAGATTTAACAAAAACATAATCATTTTTATAAAGTTGTGAGACAGTTCGCAAAAATTTAAAACATTTTTGAACATTCCCAAACAAGCTGAAATAGTTCTAAACGCAGAGAAATGCATTTTAAATGGATTTCAGCTGATTGCTCTTACATTTCCATTCAATTTTTAAAGATTTTTGTTTTGCCCCTTGATTTGGAGTCCGATTTTGAAGGAACTCCCCTTATGACATTTTTTTTATATGTACTGCCCATGTTCGCAAGAATGTCCCATAAGCAAAAACAGCAAGCTGGGAAATGATAATGCATATGAGACATTTTTGCGAACAGAAACAGAAAGAAATAAAATATTTCTAGATGTAAAATCAATTGCAAGAAAATTACTTATTATAGGAATTTTTAGGTTGAAATTTTTCGAAAAATTCTTTTTTTTGTAACTTAAAAATGCTTCATGACGGAAAAATTCCCTAAAAAATTTTTTTGTAGAGTTCACAAAATTTCCTACAATTTCCTTTTAGATTTAATTTGACTGCTTTTTGTTGTGATACAGCTTTTTATTTTATATTTTTCTCATTGTTACCTAATTGGCTTTTTTTTTAACTCGTGATAATTCGGAAACTACTGGTTCGATTTTTTTTGTGTTAAAAGTGAAACTACTGTGAAATTCTTTGGCCTTTTCAATAAAATTTATAAAAAATATTTTTTTCAAGGTGCTTATAATCTTCTTAATTTTGGCAATTTCAAATGTAGCGCTGGGTTTTAGAATTTTGAAATATTTTTTCTTGAAAAGCGCAGACAATTTTATGGAAAAGCTAAATGGCTTCTTTTGACATAGGGAATGCTTAGATTAAATATTATTCGAATGCTCAATAGACTTGAAATTGCCTAGAAATAGGAAAATGAATGAATGACAAACTTAATGAACACAAGCTGATTGAAAATAATTGCGACTAAATTATTTTAGGCCAGCATAAAAATATCAAATTTTACCTCCCACAGTCCCCGTGACACATTTTGGCAGCAATTTAGTTGTAATTACATAAAATTTAATCTCGCCAGAATTGCCCACGATAGCCCACTTGTACTCTCCGAGTGTGCTCCAACGAGCATACGAGTGAGATCCGAGCGGAAAATATTTCCCACCGCAAACTCCAACTCAGCGCCAGCCCGGGTGCGGCTTCCGGGTGTTGTTGAACGAGAGGACCAACTTTTCAACAATACCAGTTTTGCACCTCATAAAGCAATCATGTCAGGAAACTTCTCGATCAGATGAAAGTGGATGGTACGGTTCGCGCCGTGCCGTTGGTATTTCCGAACCAACTTACTGAGCTTTATCGATGCATTTTGCACTGGAAGATTAATTATTGAAAATTCGAATAAATAAAAAAATAATTATTTTTCACATAACTTATTTTAATGAAACAAAAAAAAAACATTAATTTAAAAATGTTAAACATTTTTTCTCTTAGTGTCTCCCCGTGGTGTCAGTCAGTGTCTGTTTACGACGGTTTACTGGCTGGCGGCCAAGCTGCCTTTGGCTGACCGGGAGGGCATTCCCCATGGGGAACCCTGACATGGCGCGCGCCAAATGTGGCCACCAAGTGCAATAGATCATGCCCGCCGTCATCGTCGAGTTCGAGGAGCGAAAATGGTACGCCATCTCCTGGCGCGCCACATGGTTTGCAAATTGATAAACAGCATAACTTTTGCGCCGGGACAGCGAACAGTAGCAGCTATTTCCGGACACGGGACGGGGCTCGGACAGTCAGTTACTTCTCCGCTTGTGGCTGGTTATCGAGATGAAAGTGAAGGGGTTAGGGTGGTTCAATCAATTTAATTTTAATTACAATGAAATTCATTTAAGGGGTTACATACATGTAGAAAATCACAAAATTTCATATTACAGACAATTTATTAAATCCACTTAAAAGATGATTTTCAATCACTCCTGAAAGTTTCATGAAGGTATTTCATGATTTAACTGAGTTAGAGATGATTTAATCTCAGAGTTTTGCCATGCGCAAAGCAAACTGTCTAACTTTCTGAGCGTTTTTCTCTGAACACCAAGTTGATTTGCGGGTGCCACGATATCTCGAGATGGGACGCACCAAATTGGCTGAAATTTTGGGTGAAGACTCCCAAGACATAACCCGTGTGCATGACGAAGCCCGATTTTGAAATTTTGAATTTAAAAAAAAAATAAAAAAAATCAAAAACTAGCGATTTTTTATATGAAAAGCAGAAAAATATTTTTATCTTTTTTGAGCATGAGCATGAGCATGAGAGCATGAGCATGGTTGACTGCCAATGAGCTGCTACTCCGTTATTGACGGATCGGCAGAAGTTACACAATGAACCAACAGATGAATAGTGGGAGCTAATCATCCTCACTGTATAACCCCTGAAGATCTCTGCTTTTAGTCAATACCGGCGCCCCCCCAAGGAGATGCAGTTCAACAAAGGTAGGAATGTTAGTCCGATATTTGAAGTTGCAGACTCATCAGACATAGAGTTTGTTGCTCTATACCTGTTGACACCGCGTGAGACCGTTGAATCCACAGCATCTCCTTCAGGCATCACGGGAAGTGGGGGATTTGTGTTAGTAGGGGAAGGAAAGGGAAGGTCAGGATTCATCTTGGTAGATGATATGACCAGAATGTGAACCATAATCGCTGCCTTCTGAGCTACGGCGCTTTGAGAAGGACTTAATTATATTCTCAATCGCGTAATTATTTACTTCTTACCGCCGGCGTGCCATCCGAGCAACGATGCTATGGGAAGGTCTTTCAAAACGAAATGTAATTATAATTAACGATTTACGTGCAATTGAAAATAGATCAGGATTCAATCTTAGTAGATTATATGAATAGAAAGTAAAACATAATCGATGCCTCCTGAGTTACGACGTTATAAGAAGGACTTATCAATTCTTCACTCGCGTAATGTTTACTTCTTGCCACCGGCGTGCCATCCGAGCAACGATGCTATGGGATGGGCTTCCAAAACTAAATGAACTTAGATTTACGAGTAATTCGATGTCATGTAAACCTCAAATAGTGTTCATATACCCAACTGTTCCAATTAATTCTAAAAACTTCGTTGAATTCTTCGCGCACGATTTATTCACAGCAAACTTCACTACGAATTTACCCCGTCCGGAACGCGAGCAACCGACTCAACTGCAGAAATTCAACATACACACGACAACGCGAATGCCTTTTTCAATGATTCCAGAATCTTCCACCACTTTCTCGCGCGCGACATCACACACTGATCCCCCGACGAACACCACACGACTGATGGCCCAACTTCCAAGGCCTCGACGCGAACCTCTTTTTCAAGGATTCCAGAATCTTCCACCACTTTCTCGCCGATTCTCGCGCGCGTCATCACACTCTGATCCCCCCCGACGAACACCACACGACTCAGAAAAATATTTTTATCTTTTTTTAAAATTAACTTTTCGAAAATCGGCCTTCGACATGCACACGGGACCGGTTTAACGAGTCTTTACCAAAATTTTGAGCCGATTTGGTCGAAGCAATGTTGAGAAATTTATATCTCGGCAATGCTACAACCAAATGTCTTTTTTGTTAATAGATGAAAAGGAATATTTTAATGCCCTAAAAAAAGAATTTGGAAAAAAAGTTTAATGGTGTGCTCAAACAAACCTCTGACATTTTTGCCGATTTACATGTATGTAACCCCTTAACTTATGATAGTTTCACCTCATTTTGAAATTTTATGAGATCACAATAGAAAATTCACGCAACAGCAGTTGAAGGATTTTCAAAAAAGTACAATTTTTTTTAGAAATAATTAATGTTTATGAATTGTTAAACCTTCTTTGTTCATATAAAATCGGACAGCATCTCTATTGCAACGACTAGATAGCTATCTCTCTTTTCCATCTTACTGAGCAACACAAGCGATATAAAAAGTTCTCCATCAGACGCTTCTGGGGGGTCTCTGGACTCCAATTTTATTTTTTCCCAATTTTTTCCTCCGTTTCATGACTATGGCTCGTGGTTTACGGTACAGTTACACTATTTCGGAGTGATTTAATGGTCCAGAGGTACATATTAATGGGAAAAGTTTGAGTGTTTAAATTTTATTTTGTATTTTTGGCAAGGCTCGAGAAAAATTTTATGAGTTGAATTTGAGGAGTCGGTCATTTTTAAGGGAAGATTTATTAATTTGTGCTTAAAATCTGTAATAAAGTTGCTGCTGAGGATGAAATCATTTTGTGGCGATTTATGTCCAATTATCACCCTCGTGATAAACTTTCGGCCTTTCCCCGGCAATATATCACAAATTAACACCACAGTTATTCGCTCGTTTAAGCACTGCCAGCTCAACAAAACACAGATCATCTGATTAGAGTGAAATCTTACTACGCCATCAAAATTTTATCACCCCTCAAAGTCCCAAAGTCTCACCAGAGCTTTGCTCTTCCGTTCTTTCTTCCATTCCAGTGTTCCGGAGCTTCCGGAGTGCAGAAATAACGAAATAAAATAATCATCCCCTCGGTCGGGCCGGTCGAGACGTTGTTCAGAACTTGGCAGGACGTCGGTCTACAGAGTGGAGAAGTGCTGTTGTGTGAAAATTCAAAGTGGTGGCACTCAAGCAGTCAAACATAAAGTTCATCGCCGCCGGTCATGAAACGACGTCCTACAAGGCAGGCCGGCTTCTTCTGCATATTGCAATAACCTCACCGAGCTTATGTGTCGATAACTCAGTGGAGGGCGAGAGAGAAGAAATCGTGAACCTGGTCGTGAGCTGTTGACTGCTGATTCCGAGGAGTGGGCCGAAGGAAAATGTAAGTGTACGAAAAGGTGGTATTTTTGGCAAGGAAAGTAAACTTCAGGTGGGAAAGCTGGCTTTCCTGGAAGAGGATAACAAGCACAACAAGTACTTCGATAAGATGCATTCTTCGACGCTTTGAGAATAGATTTTTCCCGGAAAACGAAATTCCATCGATGGCACGCCTAAAAACGATCCGAAATAGCTCTCCAGGAAAGCAGCTTGAAGTGCGTTCTTGCGTAGGAATTCAATTGAAGTTGTTGTACCCACAAGTCTTCCCCCTACGAAAAAAAAAAAAATACTGTAACAGAACTTTGCTTTCTCGTCAAAAGAGCACTGACCTCCCCTCTGCTGAAAAGGGTTTAAGGTCGTACTTTGGTGACTGCCGGAAAGTTTTTTTTTTTTTGCTGCCCCAAACAGATGCCATCCCCTTTGAGGGACGAGGGATAAACCAAAAGTTTTTCTCCGAGCAGAGTCGTAAAAAATGATGGATAAAAATAAAAACCACGAGTCCCGTAAACCAATATCTGCTTGAGCTTTTGCTCGGACAAATTTTTACGGTTGAAAGTGTGGGGGAGCTTTTGGCCGTGAGGTGAAAGGAGAGGAGAATTGTTTGAGAGAGGATTTTAAGGAGGGATAAACTCTTGAGAAATGATGTGCACACACAAAAAGTTTGAGGAATCTCGGTTGAGTTGTGGTTTACGAGGGTCTTGTTAAGTGGTTTGCATTGTGAGGGAGGATTAAAATATATTCGCGTGATTAGACAGTGGAAGGTACTAGAGGTGCAGTGATGAGGGCTGCCACAGTGGTTTATGAATTCTTTGTGATTGATTAAGAAACTTTGAAAATTGAGAAGAAAAAATAATAGATGAAAATAGTCTGGTTTAGAATGATTTCGTTTTCTAAACCAATATGCTTTTGCTACATTTCCATGCAAATTCCACCCACTTTCTCACGTTTATCACTTAATCAGCACCATATGAGAAAATCGCTACCACTGCTAAATTTCACCAAACTCCAAAGCTCGAATTCGGTGAAAATAACCGTGGTCGGATTTTTATTTCTCATCCCTCCCACCGTATATCCAACCCTAAAATCAACCCTCAATTGCCCCTTCCGCCTTTGGCGGGAAAGTGTTTTGTGGCAACACGAACAAAAAAAAATGTGTTGAGCTTGCAGGAAAATGATAGTGTTACAATTTTATGGCTCCCTATCATCGTCGTCGTCGTCGTCGTCATCGGTTCGGTAGAGTAGAATCAATGTTGGGGATGGTGGTGTGGAGTCGAACCAACTTTGGCTTTTTCCAACCTCCGGCAAACCAACCAGTCAGGGAAGGGTTTGTCCCCGTGGGGCAGAATGGAAAAAAAAACTATGTTTTCTGCAATTTTCCCTGCGATTTCACTGGAAAAGGGGGCTGACTAGAATGCGGTTGGAAGTTGCGTAAAAAATCTGAGTTTTAAATTTTAAGCCTGATTTTTTAAAATTTCGAAAGTTATAATAATTACAGTTAGTGTAATAACCAAAATTTTCAAAATATCAAAAAAGTATAAGTATAAATAACTGAAAAGATTTCATTATGGGAAGGCTTTTTTCGTTGCTGAAAAAAACAATTTTGGCCTCCACAGAAGAGTTTCTAATATCAATTTGATTTGTTCAGAAAAAAAAATACTCTTAAAAAACAATTTTTAAAGAAAAAAACTGCAAAAATATCTTATATAAATCAATTAATACAACATCTATTTAATTACAAACCTTAATTCACAATCAACCAACAAATATTTTGCAAAAAAAACTGGCTGTTCAGATTACAAGTTAAACCTTTGCGTCCCATGGTACACGCAAAACAACCAATGCGAATTCTTTGATCATTGGTACCGAAATTTTGAGCATCGAATTGAAGAATTCGACGACGTTTTTTCCGCTAGGTTCGCTGTTGTTCCAGCGGTGTTCGGAATGACAGCCCCCATACAGTTTGAGCAGTTTTTAGGGAAAAATCGTGTTTATAATGAAAAATCAAGCATTTTCAGAAAAGTGGGGTATTGCAAAGTGTGGCAATTTCGCTAACGATCATAATGCGTGGTGATTTGTAGTGATTAATTGTGACTGGTATTTTATTTAAACGATTTTTCTAAAAAGATGATCGATATTTTGGATAACTTGAGTTAAATGTTGCAAAAGTTAGAAGTAATGATTAAATATAATAAAAAAGTTTTTAAACTTTACTTATCTTCCCGTTTGACCAAAATATTGACCTTAAAAATGCATTTTGGTGATTTTTTGGAATTTTTTGGAATAATTCGAAAAACTGGCAATTTTTTGAGAAAATTATTGTAATTATGCTGTAATATGACTCTAATAGTTTTTTCTAGCTATAATACACACATAAGGAGCATTATCAATCAAATAAAGCTTATTTAAATCAATTTTTCAAAAGATCTTTTCGGTAAATTTGAGGAAAAAACATGAAAAACTAACTCAGCCCCTATGATTTATACATCATTCGATTCGTTTATGCGATTGCCACACTTTACAATAACTTTCATCGACGTTAAAAAATATTTGAAGGAAATAAAAATCAAAAACTGCAAAAAACATAATATTTCCAAGCACGCTGTCATTCCGAACATCGTTGCGTAGTGCTTCTACTCGCCACCAGGATGCGTGCACGTTTCTGTCGAATCTCTCAATGGTCATAAACGATCATGATCATTCGATGCTCAAAGCGCGTTGACCATCCGATGTTCATCTTGCTTTGAATGGAATTTGACATTTCCTTTGATTGTGTGCGTGTCGCCCCGTGCAGCTTTTTGCTGTTTTCTCTATTCAACACTGGCGGCGCCACCGTACATTGCCGCTGCTGGGCAGTACCGCTTTTCGCCACTAGATGGCTCTGTTCAATGTTTTGTCACTAGATGGCTCTGTTTAATGAGTATTTTGGGTATAATTTAATTTATTTAAGAGAATGTTAATCAAAACAGATGTTTTTATTGCTTTAATTTCAAAATTAAACTAAATCAAACTGTTTACATTGAAAACAATAGATTTATTTTGTTTAATTTTCAAGTTAAAGAAATAAAAACATCTATTTTGATTAATATTCCCTACAAAAGGAAATAATTGATAAAACGATAAATATTTTTTTAATTCAGCTTTTAAAACGAACGTTTAACAATCAATCTTTGTTACTCCAGTCATCGGCAAACCACTTTTCTAGTAGCAGAGTTGAAATCAACAAAATCAGGACTAATTGCTTAATCAATTGTTTCTGCCGTGTGGTCTTTGGCCGTTCGATTCCAGCGCATCGAAATTTTTCTGCCGGAACAGTCGGCCGTGCGGTACCGGTGGTTTTCATGCGAGCTTCCGCTTGGTCATGCTCGACCAGTACCAGATAGACCTCGATCGGTCGGAAGAACCACGCATAGGCACGCAAAACTTCCGCTCTGTTATCGGCGCCAGTCTATTTCATTCTGCTGCCACGCCATTCGCCACGTTTTGCAGAACGAGTTTATGCCGATCAGGTTCGCGTACGCGTCAATGTCCTGGCAGGTGAAGTTAGCGGCCATTTCCTGTTGATTCAGTGTACTCGTAATTAAATTAAGCAAGAATTTCAAAGCGTTGACTGCCTTACCTGCAGCGCGACCGGGATGTCGGTTCACAGAAAAAAAAAAAAAGTTTCTGATCTTAACACACTGAAATTTAAATTTTAATGAAAGATCCGGAAAATTACGGATTTATTCCAGGCAACACAAAACGTTGCGCTAGCAAAAAAAAACTCCAACTGTCAAACGCGATGAAGGAAGAATCCCCGCTATTGAAACAAAGTTAAAGAAGAAGAGAGCAGCTCGATAGGGAGGTTCACACATACATTGAAATAAGTTTTAATTGTGTTGGTAATTTTTACGAAATTTGAACGTTCGATGTTCAAAGGTTTGAACATCGGATGGTCAAAGCCGAATGCGCATCCGATGTTCACCGGAATATGTTTGCGTGTATATCATTCCAGAAAAATGCATATTTCGATTAAAGAACTCATTCAGTGTGTCCTGAGTGCAAGGAAAATGCTGCCTTTCAAAAAGATTTTCTTAATATCACTTACACTCCCAAGCTAAAAAAAAGAAGTTTTCGATAAATTTCTTGTTTCACCCTTCTAAAGTTTTCCTTATACAGCAGTTTCCCAGGAAAACAGCATGATTCATAAGAAAAAATCCTTGGCCGAAATATTTTCACGCGATTTTTTTTTGTTTGGCCATTAGGGTGACTTAAAAAACTCGGGGCAAAAAACTAACCTAATTGATGCTGGTCAATTAGAACTTTCAACCAAGATTTTTCTTATGTGAAATATTCCGAGGATTGGATTGGTGTTGGTGAGAATCCGCGGAAATTTGCGTAAGGCCCGTTTAAGGCCTATTTACCCTATTTTTGCTGTTTTTTATTAGTTTTAAATATGTGGCTAAAATGTTCAATGTTTTGACATAACTTTTACATAAGTGAAAAATTCCAAGGAATGGATTGGTGATAGAGAGAACCCACGGACAAGGTCGATCTACCATATTTTTTTGCTGTTTTTATTAGTTTTAAATGTATTTCTGAAATGACCAATGCTTTGACATAACTCTGTCTTACGTGAAAAATTCCGAGGAATCAATTGGCGATAGTGAGAACCCGCAAAATGTACCTGAAACTCATTTTGATAGAGAAGAGAAGAGAGAAGAAAAAGTTATGTCAAAGCATTGAACATTTTAACCACATATTTTATTTTTTCATTTCATTTCATTTATTGGAAATTTTTGGCTAAAACATCAGTGCAGTAATTAACCTAAGCTGAGATATGGGGAACCTTTCAACAGCTGACTAATTCAAACGGTGTTAGAGTTTACTGGTACACGGGAGAACAAATTGAGCAGGGGAAGGAAAAAAGTTACAAAATAAGCTTCGAAATAAATCCACATATTTCAAACAAATAAAAAAAAAAAAACAGCAAAAAATAGGATAAATTATTCTCACTATCACCAATCGATTCCTTGGATTTTTTTTACATAAAAATGTCGGGTTGAAAGTTCTAATGGATCGCCATCAATTAAGTCCGTTTTTTGCTTCGATGTTTCCCAATGTGCGCTGTGTTAAGGTGATCCAAACAACTTTAATTTTCATCGAATTTCGATATAAACACATTTCTAGATTAAATTTTCAAAACAACCTATCCCTCATGGGTTTCCTATGCAGATAGGGCCTTTTGAAAATTTAATCGAGATTTAAAAAAAATCATAACCACGCATATTATGTTTTATCCATTTTAGCTGACTTTGACGCAAATGAAAGGTTATTTAAGGAAAATAATAGTTTGAAGTTTCAAAAATTTAGCCTGACGTTTGAAAAGGCCGAATGAAAACATAAAATGTTGTTAAAAACCTCCAGTCTTCGCGGGAAATTGCTATAAAAAATACACAAAATGCCTCATACAAATTTCAACTTATTTGAGCTTTTTATTTTTTTTTAAGCCATGCATTGATAAATATCAATTGATATTTGTTAATTAATTTTTGGTATGATTAGATGTCCTTATCGAAAAAATAGTGGATTTTATTACTTATTTCATGCTCTTTTTTATTAAAATTTTGTCACACCGTCTCCGAATGTTCCACATCGATGCAAGAAAAAAAAAAAAGGAAATCAGTTTGCTTTCAGGACTTTTTTCCTTTCTTCATCAATAGTGAAAGTGTGACACTATCACCAGCACGGAATCTTATCAGTAATCCTGCTCTGGCTGCAGTATGTCGAAGGACTGCCGCTGACTAGTACCAGAGTATACGGAAAAGACTTTTTTTTTGCTTTCTCTCTTTACCTCATGAAACCTGCACGAGCTGCTCATCAAAAGTGCATCAGCGTTTGGGTGCTCTCGCTCTTTGGAGGAACTTCACACATACACAATAAAAGGTATTTCTACACTACTGAGTAAGTGGAATCATATTATCACCTCATTTTGGTGTCATCAACGACTTTCTCACTCTTCTTCTTCTCGTTTTGTAATGTTTTTTTTGAAGAGTTTTTTTTTGTCGTAACGATAATGTATTGGTTTCTTAAAGTCAAATATTCTCAGATTTCTTTTGTAATTTATATTATTTTTGGTATACAATTTTTATATTTGTCAAATGAAGAAAAAATAAACGATGACAGCTTCTCTAGTCACCTTTCTAGCACGAATTTTCCACCTTTTCGCCCTAAAGGAATTAAGTATAGAAATCCAATTTACTTTTCTGCCAGGCCAAGTCGTTGAAAGTATTTTCACCTTTGTGGGTGTGTTTGTGTGCCAGGCAAGTGGCTTCGCGGAGAAAGGCAGGCATTTTAAGGATCGTTGAGCTTTCCCTCCCTTCTTCTGGGTGTGTGCGTGTGTGTTTGGGACCATCCAGCCAACCGAGCGTACAATCACGATCAAGGCAAATTGGAGCGAGATGATTGAGATCTTTGGCTTGCCTCGGATGATGGTGGATGGAGAAGGCACAAAAGAAAGCTCAAACGGTTGTCGAGATAAGCGTATTGGTTTGAGTAAGAGAAAATGGATTACTTTTCGGGTTTCGCACAGTTTTCTTAAATTCTTATTTCCTTTCCTGATAGTGAAAACTCAACAGAAAGGAGTAACAAGTTTTCCAGAAAATAGATGATTTTTCGCAGAAATCGATTACTCAGTACGAAGTGTTCGTTCCAACTTAATACCGGTTAGCAATTTCCCACCGGATTGTGTCTATCACGTGTAAACGAGAGAGAAAAATTTCGCTGCATGGTCGTGTATGTTGGGACATGAATATTTGATTTTAAATTAAGTACCAAAATACACACACTTCACACACATCGACGACCAGCTCGTTACGTTAATCTTGCATTCGGCAATAAAAATGAGAAACAGCGGAAACGACCCAAATCGAAAACACGAAACATTGTGTCCTGAGTTTGGTGTTTGGCAACCAAATTCCCCACCAGCCAATGCGAATCGAAATCAAATTCATCTTGTTTGGCCAGAGAATTGAGCTGAGCTGACAACGTACGTGTGGGTGTCTGTGTATGTGTGCCCAGCCACAGATGGTTTATTGTGGGGATTGAATCGATTGGATGATTTCCTGACAGTTTTGAGGATATTTATAGCGTCGTTTTATTGACATTAAAATTGTATTTGAAGGGGGTTTCCATTTTTTAGACTCAAGCATTAACAAATTGCCACTCTAAACGATGTATTTGAGTGCAAAATTTAGATTGGATTATCACACCTGTCTTGTTGTAAAATATTTGCAACGGCCAGAAAATCAGAAAAAAAAATCGGTTAACGGAAGAAAAGCCCTTTTTTCAACTATTTTTTTTAACAATAAAATAAGTTCCTAAAATCTTTTTTTTTTAATTTTTTGTGTTAGTAAATAATTATTCACAATTTCGTTTTCTTATAACCAAAAGGAGTTTTTGTTAATTTGTTTATATATTTTACCATTTTTTTCAATTTTTTTTATATATTTTAGGAGACAGAAACTGAAACTTTTGAGTAAAAGAAAAATGTGTAGATATTTTATTCCGTTGATTTATGATTTTTCTTGAATTTTTTTTTTGAAAATAAGAACCGTTTATTGTTTAAAATTAAATTTGCGATCGAATCTACTTCACAGATTTTTTGATGAATTGCACCGTTTTTAAGATTAAGCCCCTTTATTTTTAACTGCAAAATTCCCGTTTTTTAAACAGTGTGCAGGATTTTTTTCAAAGAGTTCAGAAAATTTCCAATAAAACTGCCTTTGAGGTATTGAAGATTGGACTTCTCGTTACTGAAATACAGCGAATTGAAGAAAAAGAAACATGTAAAAAAAGTTTTTTTTAATCTGTAAAGTACTTTTCGATTGTAAATTTTATTTAACATTTGAAAAGTAAGTCTTAAAAAAATCGCGTAAGATTTCTTTTTTCACAGAAAACATTTTATTTTTCAAAAACTCATAAGTCGGTGGAAACATTTCTATCTAATTTAATCTAATCAGACCCTAGCGCAGCCAATCTTTCGAAGGGATCCTGGAGATTTCTTTAGGTTAGATTACGCCTAGCACTCTTCTTGTTATGTAGGGGGAAGTGGGGCAAGTGTAACAAGCTAAGGAAATGCTCGTTATAACCCATTAAAAACCTTTAAAAATCCGTCGGATTTTTTAGAATCATCTTATTCCAGGTCTTGACTGAGACTTTGATAGAACAAGTTTTTTAAAAAATCTGTTTTTCAATGTAAAAAATTGATTTAATTTTTTTGATTTTCCGTACGAAACATTTCTATGGCTCAAAAAATACGTTTTGTGCCCTCAAAAAAAAAAAAAAAAAAAATTAAAAAGTATGGATTCTGAGAAATTGATCTTTTGTGAAAAAAACGTTAATTTAAAAAAATCGGCTTTTTTTCGTGTACCATTTTTTGCTCAATAGTCCTCATCAAAACCAACAACTTTGCCGAAGACGCCAAACCGATAAGAAAATTTCTTCAAATAATTCAGTTTTTCAAATATTTGCGTGTAACATTTTTGTACGGCCAGCCAATTTTGTATGGGTGAACACTAGGGTGGTCAAAATCCGAGCTTTCTCGGGACTACCCCCTGATATCATAGATAACCCATCACTAGGCTAAATTCCAAATTTGAGCTCATTCTGACCACGGGAACCCCTCCCTCTAATCGCTTGAAGTTTGTTTGGGAAAAATCGTGAAAAAGTATGGAGAACAACAACTGTTTAAATTTTTTACCAGTGGAGGGCGCATTAATCGTTCAATCTTTATCATTTCTCAGATGTAGGAACTTCATTGAATTTTGAACAACTTTCCCGAAGACACCATATTTTTAGGATTTTTTGCTAAAAAGTTATTAGCTTCCGAAGAGGACCGTTTTTGCGTAGACTCTAAGGGGCTACAATTTGAGACTAGCTCAAATGTGTATTTTTTCAACTTATGATAAAGAATGACTTCTTTTCACATTGGGAATGCACAGACAATGGTTACTTAATATAAATAAAAACAATAAAAAATAGATTTAAAAAAGCCTCATCTTATTTTAAAATGAAAAAAAAATATGCAATTTTCTATTTTCCAAAATCAATACGCAAATACTTGAGACAGCAAACAAAACTTCATTCCGTTATGAAACATTTTTGGCTCCCTTCCAGCAGTTCTTAAAGTTGGTGGTCATTGCCAATTTGCCGAAAAAATCTCCCTTTTGCCACGCTAACTTTTATTAAATTCAAGTGCAACCCGGCACGGAAAAGCATTCCGAACCCTTTCTCCACTCATTTGCATTATGAATGCTTGTTTTTCCTCGAGGCACTCAAATTTCACTACCCATTTTATACTTTTTTTTTCTCTTTTCCCATTTGTGTTGTGGCTGGTCCCAATTTCCAAATTCGTCGCGACTTTTTTTTTTCTTGGAAAAACGTCACGGTTTTCCTCTTTTCCTTTTTTTTGGCGCGGTCCTCGGCGGAAATTGATACTTAGTCTGATGAGGCTTCGCCGGGTAAAGGGCCGGAACGGTGACGCAGGAATGTTGAGAAAGTAAATAAATTTTAAATGATCGTGAATCGATGGGATTGTGTTTAGGAAATGTCGTTAATCCGATGTTTTTTCTGCTTGTGTAGCCTTAAATATGATAGAGCGAGCAGAGCTTTAAAATCAATAGAATTAGGAGATCAATGAATACTCTACTTATTTTATTTTAGATTCACACAAGGATGTAAGCCCACGTGAGCTTCAATCGATAGCTCGTTAATCATGCCAAACTGACTTCTACGCTTCGTTTGATTTGTTGGTAGCTTTTGATTCCCAAATTCTATTTCTGCTATATGTTAGTGCAGACGAAAGCTTTTACTTTTTTTGAGCCGGTATTTGTTGGTTTGTTGCGTGTCGATTTATGGGGAAAATTTATCTTTGAACACAGAATTCGTGAGTGGTGATTAATGATTGCTAGACATGACCCACAGCGAGTCAAATGAAACCAAAAACAAAGTTTGTTTTGAATCGGAACCATATGCGGATGTCATAAGGGAGTTGACCTCATTCAAAAATTGAAAGATTTAATTAATTTTATAAGGGCTTTAAGGTCAGATGGCTTTAAATCTCCAAATAAAAAAAAATGGCCTGAGATCTCCAAATTAGTGTCCAGGTGGTTTCTGAATGGTCCCTTACATAGCAGTTAGTGAAATTGAATTTCTTATTCTATTTTTTTAGATATGGTGAAAATTGTTATCTGAACTCACATATAAACTACCCACATGAACCAGTCACAATGCAACGCCATAATCCCCTTGGAATGCATTAGTCGAAATCATTTCCAGATAGTTTCCGACTCAACGCCCTTTCGTGCCGGCAAACCGTTGCATTTCCCGGAGATTCGTTCCAAATCGACCGCCCCACAAAAGAAGTGGTTCGTTTTCCATTTTCGGTTTCCCCTCACCCAATCTTTCCCCTTTCTTTTCCCCCAACCAAGAAAACTCAAATTAACCGACCGGACCGAATGTGACGACACCCGGATGACCCCGCCGGAACGTGTTCCCGGCTCCGGTCAAGTCTCTTGAAAACACACAGCCATAGCTAAGCTTGAGGGGGGATTGAAATGCAAAAGCGTCTGGCGGAAATCTCACTGCTTATCTGGGATTCTTGCTGTATTCATGGTTTTCATGGTTTACTCCACGCCACGCCACGGTCGATGTCCGGCATGGTTGGTTAATGTTTGCGACAGGCGAAAGGAAGCGGGATTATCTCTTTGGCTTTGGCAGGGTGGAGTGGATTGCCTCCAGGCTTGGGACGTGGACTTGGACGGCAAGGTTGGGACTCATTTCACATCCGGGGCTCCAGAATTGCTTCGCAGAAAGACGTACACTAGCACAGGCCGCACCATGCATGTACGGACACTCCGGGACCCGAGCAGATTGGCCTGCATTTAATGAATTGTAAACATCACAAGCTTGTAGTACACAGTCTGGAGTCAGGGGTGAATTACTGGAGTAATTTTGTTTTGGATAAAACATATCAACGTTGCCTGTTGGATTAACTTTCAAAATGGTTTGGACACAAATAACGTTATATTTTTCTGGTTCTGTAGAATCTTTAATTATTTATTTTTGTGAAGATGTCCTTTTTCCGGGAAATATTTGATAATAAATTCTTCAAATTTTGTCATGCAAATAATCCGTACCAACACATTCTTAAATACGGTTCATCCTTTGCAACTTGCATTCGCTGATGACAATCAAAAAGATGAAGATTATTCTTTATGAAACTGAAAACAGACATATAAGAATACTTTTTATATAATCTAATAGGTATGGTTTGCGGATATTTAATCTTGGTTGTTAGAAAAGTGTAAAATTAAAAAAAATATTGTGCCTTTTAACCATTATAGGCAAACCTTTCTAAATTATCCTCCTCAGCTTGATCTAAAAATTTGCCAAATATCTATTTTCTACCAATTTTCAATTTTCAAAAAGTATTGGAAAGAACATTTAGAATTTAAAAAATATCAAGATTGGAAGTTTGACTTGTATGTAGCGACTTTGGAAATGTTTAAAACATGTGTCATCTTTTCAGGGGTCAATTTTGGCTGTGTTTTAACTATTTTATCCAGTATTTAATGCATAATAAGTGTGCATTAATTGTTGTAATGTTCCAGACTAAGTCTCAACGATTTTTTTCAATTTAAATGCCATTAGACCGATGCTTTGAAACTACACCAAAATGTCACTTTTTTTTAAATTTTGAATGTGATTTTTTAAATAAAAGATATCATTTTTATTATGATTCTATAATTGCAATGTGCTTTAAATGCGTTTTTTAACCTCAAAAATATTGACCAAATAAGGTCTGAAATCCTTTGAATAGGAAAGGAGTGCATAAAATGAAAAAAATATTAAAATTTGAATAACAAGCCATAGTCTCCAAATTTGCATGAAAAAGGTGTTTTAAAATGCAGTTTAAAAAAATGTTAAATTTGACTAGAACAAAAATATTAGCGAAAAAAAACTTTTTGCGGTACCGTACAACGAAAATTTTCAAAAATTTAAAAGATGCTTAAAAATAATTCTAAACGTATTCCCCATTTTCAATTGATTACAGCTATTTGACATTTGGAAGTCTTTTGAAAAAAAAAAAATGTAATAACTCAAAGCAATGAATAATACCAATGTTTATTGAAACCGGACTAACTCGGTGAAAAACTTGATTTTCTCAGCGCTCCTCATTCTCCTTTTGAAAAGTGTTGCATAATGAAGATTTGTTATGTATTGTAATGTTATTTTTGGCCTATCTGTCATTCGAGAATGGCAGGAATAGGGAGAAGTTTAACAACAGAATTTCAAATCAAATACTTCAACGGCATAACTGAACTTTTTTTTATGTCAGAGCGCTCCCCACAGGTTTATATTTGACCCGAGCAGTCGGTAATTACAAAATTAATGTCATTTCAATAACAAATACTGTTAAAATAACAGAAAATTTTATGGAATCTCATTTTTGCATAAGGGTTTAATAACAGATTATGTTATCATAACAAAATTTGTTATTGGTCTGGTGTTGGTTGAAAGCCAAAACAATGTTGAAATAACATTTTTAGTTATGGATGAATATCTCCATCTGTTATTGGGATGATCGGATTAATTGTTAAAATAACAAAAAATATTAACAAAGATTTGTTCGAAGAATAACTATAATTTGTTTTAGTCTGTTATTACAATATCAATCCAATAACAAAAAAATTATAACGACGAATAACAAACCTTGTTATAAATAACATAAAATGTCAATGGCCTAGTATTTTCAAATATCAAAAAATGTTATTCCCAAGTTATTTCCGTCTGCTCGGGGAACGTATTATTTGTTGTGGGCGAAACTCTGTCTGATCATGATTTGTTTTTAGGAATCTGTAGTTTTATACATAAAAACGTTACTTAATCCACCTTTAGGTGGTTGGTGCCTTCCTCACATTCATAAAGTCAATACATTGAGTAAAAATAGCAACATTCCCTTAACATGTTTAACAAATCAACTTTATTACTAATTTCTTTTGATAGGGTTCGCAGACCTTCAATTTTTCTGGCTCATCGGCAAGGTCTGATAAAAAAAACCTATCCAACGATAGTTCGCATGGAAGATTCAGATAATATTTTTATCACAATATCTGAAATCCGACCTCTAAAAAGTGTATAAATAACACTTAAGTGTTTATAACTTTTGAAAGGGTTGTCAGATCTTCGATGTATTAGGCTCATTTGAAAGGTCTTTCGATTGTCTAACTAACGACAGGTCGCATGATGGACCCGGACATCATTTTTACTAACATATCTAGGATCCGGCCTCCAAAAAGTGTATAAATAACACTTAAGTGCCAATAACTTTTGATAGGGTTGTCAGATCCTTGATGTTTTAGGCTCATTTGAAAGGTCTTTTGATTATCTTACTAAGGTTGGGTCGCATGATGGCCCCGGACATCATTTTTACTGAAATATCTGAGATCTGGCTTCCAAAAAGTGTATAAATAAAACTTAAGTGCCAATAACTTTTGAAAGGGTTGTCAGATCCTCGATGTATTACGCTCATTTGAAAGGTCTTTTGATTGTCTAACTAACGACAGGTCGCATGATGGACCCGGACATCATTTTTACTGAAATATCTGAGATCTGGCCTCCAAAAAGTGTATAAATAACACTTAAGTGCCAATAACTTTTGATAGGGTTGTCAGATCCTTGATGTTTTAGGCTCATTTGAAAGGTCTTTTGATTATCTAACTAACGATGGGTCGCATGATGGACCCGGACATCATTTTCATTGAAATATTCGAGATCCGGCCTCCAAAAAGTGTATAAATAACACTTAAGTGCTAATAACTTGTGATAGGGTTGTCAGATCTTCAATGTTTTGGGCTCATTGGAAAGGTCTTTTTAATACCTTTCTGAAAATGTATAACACGATAGGGTTTCTTGCAAAAACCACCCTTTTTACAATCTTCCGGACATACGCCAAAATCGTTTTTTAGCATAACTTTTGAAGTACTTAACTAAACTTGCTGATTTTAAATAGAGACCTATGGGACCCCACGACGGATCGAATGAGACTAATACGGCCAAAATCCGTTCATTCAGTTCGGAGATAATCGAGTGACAATTTTTTTGTCCACCCACCTACACACATCCACACAGACATTTGCTCAGATCATGATTCTGAGTCGATAGGTATACGTGAAGGTGGGTCTACAAGGTCGAATTAAGAAGTTCATTTTCCGAGTGATTTTATAGCCTTTCCTCAGTAAGGTGAGGAAGGCAAAAATGATTTAACACAAAGAAATTTGGAAAGTGTCACCCCCACGTGAGGCGGCTCCGTCCTATGCAGGTCCCTCCGCACACGGTTTCCTCGTATTTGCGAGCTAATTCTAGTCATTCCAGTCCCGTTTGGGCCGGCGGGCGTCAAGGAAAAATTTAAATAAACCAAAACTGGAACCATGTTCTTTCTGTGGTGCTTGTCTTGTGACCGTCTCGAGGAAAGGGCGTTCAATTTGCAGCGGTTTAATTGATTCTAACCAAATGTGTGTGTTTTTGCGACGTGGTGAGGTAATTGTGTCATTAAATATAGCTCGGTTTAATTTGGAAGTGCTTGATTGTTCGAGACGCAAGAGCGCGGGAAATTTTCACAACCTGGCGAAAGTGCACGCTTTTCCGGTGCTATTAGACAAAACTTTTTCGCTCCCATCCATGGTAGTGACACAAGTGAGAAAAGTTTTCAAATTCATAAAATTAAACTTTGTCGGTGTGCTGCTGGCACGGACGAAACACGTGTTCCGTGTTGTGCGGTGCCATTATTGTTGGGATTTTGCGGAAACTCACATTCACGTAAACGACTCGACTCAAGTAGAATGAATGATAATTTTGCTCAGAAATGATGCTTGACACGTTTGAAAAGGAAAGTTGGTGAGAGGTTGTTCAACCAGTCGATTAATATGAACCTCCTGATTAAATTTCTCCTGTGGAATGTTTTCAGAAATTCTTTCACTTAAATTAAAGTCTTGTATTACTTCACAAAACAAACTCATAAACATTGACCAAATAAAGTCCGTCTCGGTTCATCGCGTAAAGTCAACAAACAAAAAACTTTGCTTTCGTCCGAAATCGTCCACAAATAGCGTGCACTCTTAGGCCAATACACAATGGCCGCCGGCGACGGAGATGACTTCCGAGAACACTTTCAACACTTTCTCTGCTGCCTCAGAGACCCAGACGATCGACAGACCTGGGAGGCTGGGAAAATGTGGGTGGCAGTGAGGGAAAAGGGCTCTCAATCTCAATGAAAAACAAACAGTTTACGTTTGCCGGCGTGCGCTCGTTTTTCCCTTGACGAGGTAGCAGATGGTTAACTTTGGCAGAAGCCGGCGTGCCATTTAGTGAGAGAGGGAAGTCGGCCCAGAAGGAGGGGGGTTCCACACATTACGCCTGGGGACGTGGTGAAGGTCACTTTCCTATTAAGGTGGCAGCATTGGGTTGGAAAAGTTTTACTTTTGGGTTTGTTTTACTAGGAAAATGATATTTTTATCACAGATTTCTTCAAAAGTTCTCCTTTGTTCATTACAAATATTGTTGGCCCATTTTGTTTGCTGTGAAATTCGCGGAATTTATAATGTTTAAGAAGTACTTAATAGAATACTTTTGGAAAAAATGCATGTCATACAATTACAATTAGAATTTTATTCAAACATTTTCAGGCAATTTAAAATTTTGAATTGATTTAAAAAATAACCATAATGATCAAAATGATCAAAATGATCAAAATGATCAAAATGACCAAAATGACCAACATGACCAAAATGACCAAAATGACCAAAATAATCAAAATGACCAAAATGACCAAAATGATCAAAATGACGAAAATGACGAAAATGACGAAAATGACGAAAATGACGAAAATGACGAAAATGACGAAAATGACGAAAATGACGAAAATGACGAAAATGACGAAAATGACGAAAATGACGAAAATGACGAAAATGACGAAAATTACGAAAATTACGAAAATGACGAAAATGACGAAAATGACGAAAATGACGAAAATGACGAAAATGACGAAAATGACGAAAATGACGAAAATGACGAAAATGACGAAAATGACGAAAATGACGAAAATGACGAAAATGACGAAAATGACGAAAATGACGAAAATGACGAAAATGACGAAAATGACGAAAATGACGAAAATGACGCAAAGGACGAAAATGACGAAAATGACGAAAATGACGAAAATGAGCATGAGCATGAGCATGAGCATGAGAGACCACCCATGGTTGTCCTTCTCCGTTGCTGAACAGGACCGTAATATCCTATCAATACAACCGACCATACGCTTGAACGATCTAATGGTGTTTCCCTTATCAACAGCATGTATGAATGCGTTGAAAAGATAAAACATCAAGATCATTAAAACTAGATCTGAAGCAAATAGGTAACAGTCATTGGCCACCAACGGCGCCCGCCATGTCAGTTTGTAGATCTCGGGGGATTGGGACGGGAATGTTAGTTAGCACAGGTTGCTACCAAGGGTGGGTTCTATACGATATCCACACCCCCACGTGTGCCGGAAAACTACTTCTACTTGGGATTTTGTTAGTGGGTAAGGGTAATGGCCAGGATTCAACATAGAGGATGATGATGCGACCCAATAATCAATAAATTTTGTTTAATGGTGTGATGTATTATGCATTCTCAAGGCAAACAGTCGGAGGATGCGGATGAGATTATTCCCGGTTATTTGGTGTTGAGTTTGCTGGGGGTCTCGTGGCGCAGGGGTAGCGGCTTCGGCTGCCGATCCCGATGATGCTATGAGACGCGGGTTCGATTCCCGCCTTATCCACTGAGCTTCTATCGGATGGTGAAGTAAAACGTCGGTCCCGGTTTCTCCTGTCTCGTCAGAGGCGCTGGAGCAGAAATCCCACGTTAGAGGAAGGCCATGCCCCGGGGGGCGTAGTGCCAATAGTTTCGTTTTTGGTGTTGAGTTTAGCATAAATGATTTAATCTTAGACAGCCGGCTGTGGAAAGATAAAACCAAATAAAATGCGAAAACGCGAAACCGCCCGGACCGAAAAACACACACAATCGAAAACGGCAACGAAAATCCTGCGTGATAACCGCGACGCGCACCGTTCAAATCCTCCAAAGCAACTGTCAAACAATCGCGAAATCACCCGGGTCGAAATACACACACAATCGGAGGGAAAACAAAGACGGAAACGGCAACGGAAATCCTGCGTGATAACCGCGACGCGCACCGTTCAAATCCTCCAAAGCAACTCAAAATGACGAAAATGACGAAAATGACGAAAATGATGAAAATGACGAAAATGACGAAAATGACGAAAATGACGAAAATGACGAAAATGACGAAATTGACGAAAATGACGAAAATGACGAAAATGACGAAAATGACGAAAATGAGTCGTGTGGTGTTCGTTGGATCGATCGGAGTGTAAATCGGCGCGCGAGAACCCGCGGGGAAGTGGTAGAAAATTCTCGAAATCATTGAAAAAGGGGTCGCGGCGTGGCCAGAGAAGTTTGCCATCAGTCGTGTGGTGTTCGTTGGATCGATCGGAGTGTGAATCGGCGCGCGAGAACCCGCGGGAAAGTGGTAGAAAATTCTCGAAATCATTGAAAAAGAGATTTGCGTCGCCGCGTTTTATATTCACATTTCATTCTGAAAGCCCATCCCATAGCATCGGTACTCGGATGGCACGCCGGCGGTAAGAAGTAAAAAATACGCGATTGATAAGTCCTTCTCATAGCGTCGTAGCTCGGAAGGCAACGATTGTTTCACTTTCTGGTCATATCATCTACCAAGATGAATCCTGACCTTCCCTTTCCTTCCCCTACTAACACAATTCCCCCAATTCCCGTGATGCCTGAAGGAGATGCTGTGGATTCAACGGTCTCATGCGGTGTCAACAGGTGTAGAGTGACAAACTCTGTGTCTGATGAGTCTGCAACTTCAAATATCGGACTAACATTCCTACCTTTGTTGAACTGCATCTCCTTGGGGTGCGCCGGTATTGACTTAAAGCAGAGATCTTCAGGGGTTATACAGTGAGGATGATTAGCTCCCACTATTCATCTGTTGGTTCATTGTGTAACTTCAGCTGATCCGTCAATAACGGAGTAGCAGCTCATTGGCAGTCAACCATGCTCATGCTCATGCTCAAAATGACGAAAATGACGAAAATGACGAAAATGACGAAAATGACGAAAATGACGAAAATTACGAAAATTACGAAAATTACGAAAATTACGAAAATTACGAAAATTACGAAAATTACGAAAATTACGAAAATTACGAAAATTACGAAAATTACGAAAATGACGAAAATGACGAAAATGACGAAAATGACGAAAATGACTAAAATTACGAAAATTACGAAAATTACGAAAATTACGAAAATTACGAAAATTACGAAAATTACGAAAATTACGAAAATTACGAAAATTACGAAAATTACGAAAATTACGAAAATTACGAAAATTACGAAAATTACGAAAATTACGAAAATTACGAAAATTACGAAAATTACGAAAATTAAGAAAATTACGAATATTACGAAAATTACGAAAATTACGAAATTTACGAAAATTACGAAAATAACGAAAATTACGAAAATTACGAAAATTACGAAAATTACGAAAATTACAAAAATTACGAAAATTACGAAAATTACGAAAATTACGAAAATTACGAAAATTACGAAAATTACGAAAATTACGAAAATTACGAAAAAGACAAAAATGACCAAAATTATCGAAATGACCAAAATTATCAAAATTATCAAAATTATCAAAATTATCAAAATTATCAAAATTATCAAAATCATCATTATTATCAAAATTATCAAAATTATCAAAATTATCAAAATAATCAAAATTACCAATATTACCAAAATTACCAAAATTATCAAAATTATCAAAATTACCAAAATGAGTCTGTTAATTTGAACTATTGAATAATTGTTGAACTAATTTTCAAAGAGATTATCTTGACACTTTAAGAGTATTCAAATAATCATTGGAATTAAAAACGCAATTTAGCCCAAAAGTTAGCACTTTTGGTACTCCAAAACAAAGAAAAAAAAATCGATGGGGTTAAGTATGCAAAATCGAGTTTTGAATCGAAAGAAGAAGTTTCAATTGCATTTTTTTTAAATAAAATATTCCTTAAGAATTTTTTTTATGGTTTAAAGCAATCTTCTAACCAAACCAAAACCACGATTGAGTGACACCACCACAGGTCCCAAAAAATCTGAATTTCCATTATTCTTCGCGGATAATGCGATCAATAGATTGCCCCGAGAGCGCCTTCAACAGCCACCACATCACATCATGCACACACAAAAAATCTCAACGGTCTTCGCCGGAGCCAAAAAAAGGATATCCTCTTTCTCTTTTTCCAGAAGCATCGCATCGGCGGAAAAGCCACCACCAGTTAATTTTCGAGTGAACTTTCAAATTTCTGCACCTCTCTCACCAGCAGCAGAAGAACAACAACTGGAGTCGAGTCGAGCCTGGTCTCTTTCGTCGAAGAAACCGTTCCATTAGCGCTTCTAACTTTATTACACCACACTGCTTTGACGTCGATGACGGAACGGAAATCAGAGGTGTAAGAGGGTGATGGGGCAGGGGGTAGGTGAAGAAAAGCCATCCTTTGGCATGCACACACTTACTCTCTCACGGGGGAAAAGGGAAAGTCAATTTCCACTTCAGAAGGTTCCGTTGCTGCTCAAAAGCCACGCATCGTGTGCTGAGTAATGAAATTATTTTAGGGTGTATTTTTTTTTCGATGATACTTTTTTTTCAAGATTTGGAAAAGTCAGAACATTTTTGGTTGAAAAATCCTTCATAACTTTTATAATTTGATTTTTTAAATTGTGGTTTATTTTATAATTATTTTTTGTTTTTTATCTGCAAAAAGTTGAAAATTCAGTTTATGAGATAAATGAATTCCGACAGATTGGTGGTCCCTTCAAAGAGCCTCCAAACAAGCCGTTAAAAAGTTTTAATCGTGACCCTTTCTCAAGTTTATTAGCATTCCCGTTGACGGCATCGCTGGACGGCGACGCACCTTTTCTCATTACTTATAAATGCCAACAAGGGGATGGTAGCCCAAAGGGGAATGCCAAACCTCTGGAAGTGAATCTTCCCGGTTCTTATCGCGACTGTCCCTCATCACGGTTTTGGGATTTGATGCGAAACTCGGCAGCGCAACAAGGCAGGTGGAGAAAAAAATGGAAGTGTGACCAATGGGCGAGGCCAGATGTTAATGGATTCGTCCCAAAGGGCAAGTTTTGGGGAGTGTCGATGGACGGCTGTTGACACGGAAGGGTTAACCGACGTCATGACCTGGTTGATGGCTTGGGGTGAAATTGAAGTCTTGTGGGACTTAAAGAGGAAACCCCAGTTTTTTTTAGATGAACTTTTCATGATTTCTCTGAAAAAAAAATTAGGTTAATGAAGTTGAAATTGAAATAATGCATAATGAGAAAAACAGTTAATTTCAGAAATGAAAACAAACATAAAATCCAGAAATCGTAAAAAATCACCATTCCTGATGATTCTTTTTTCCCATTTTCACCACACACTCACATAACAAGCGGCATTAACATATAAATCTCCCTTAATCGCTTTTAATCATTGCATTATGTTGTATCAGCCATTGAGTGCGCGTGCTGTGCGGTGTTAATACCTTTGTTCTGCTTCATTGATCGTGTCTCTGCGAGCATGTCCTCCGGACCATAACGCGTACGGACATTAAATATTGAAATTACGATTAATTTACTAGCCTCTGTCGATTGTGTAATCCGCGAGGCGGCGCAAACCGCCAACGCGATTTTCTGGGGTGGCAGCAAAAAGCAAAAAATTAATATCGTTTGATGGTTTCAGGTGCAGTGTGGTATTGATATTGCCTCGTCTGGTGTGCAATAATTATGTTTAATGCTTCTTGGAACATGTTTGATCATTTGTATGAAAATCACTTCGCTTGTTCGATTTAAAATCCGTTAATGTTGTTGCATTCAATGCAAAACAATTACTTTGTGAAAAGATCAACTATTTTTTGAATCATTTGATGCTTTAAATAAAACATGTTTTTGCATTTGACTATTCTCAAATTATGGTCACCAGAACCATTTTTTTAATTTTTCATTTATTTCTGAGTCATTTATGTTTTATTATCTTTGTCTTTTTTTAATCTATTTTTTTATTATTTTTCGTTACTCAAACTGTATTCCACCTGTTTTTGTTTTTTTTAATCCTTTAAAAAATCATAGATTTTACAGTTCTTAAATCAGGTGATTAAGCTTAAAAGCAATTTTTTAATAATATATATTTTTTGAATCGTTCTTTTATAAACAAAATTTGATTTACATTATATATGGTCAGCTGTTGTTTTTAAGCTATAATTTGATTTTCGTGAATTAAACACTGTTAATTTTAATAACTATTAATGCATAATATTCGACATTTATGCAACACTAAAAATGTCAGAAGATTTCAATAAACAGTCAATTCCCCTTGTTTTTAATTAGCCTGTTGGCAACGTAAGCTGAGATTTATGCTATTCTTGTGATATATTGTGGTTAATCCAGTTAGGTTTTCATTGCCATTTGAAATTGTTTTTTACATTATTTAAAAAAATCGAATTGCTGCAGGCGAAGATGGTTCTATTGGCCTAGACTTCTGGCTGGATTAGTTTGTTTTTCGCTTTTCTTGCAAGATTTTTGGCATGTTTTGTTTTTTTTTTTCGTTTTTTTGTTGTTATGTAGTTTATCAACTATTTACACGAGTTTTTTTTTCATTTTTTAAATATTATGGACAACTTGGAAAAAAAATAATTGAAATACTTAAAATACTTAACATACTTAAAAAACTTAAAAAACTTATAATACTTAAAATACTTAAAATACTTAAAATACTTAAAATACTTAAAATACTTAACATACTTAAAAAACTTAAAATACTTATAATACTTAAAATACTTAAAATACTTAAAATACTTAAAATACTTAAAATACTTAAAATACTTAAAATACTTAAAATACTTAAAATACTTAAAATACTTAGAATACTTAAAATACTTAAAATACTTAGAATACTTAAAATACTTAAAATACTTAAAATACTTAAAAAACTTAAAATACTTGAAATACTTAAAAAACTTAAAATACTTAAAATACTTAAAATACTTGAAATACTTAAAATACTTAAAATACTTAAAATACTTAAAATACTTGAAATACTTAAAATACTTAAAATACTTAAAATACTTAAAATACTTAAAATACTTAAAATACTTAAAATACTTAAAATACTTAAAATACTTAAAATACTTAAAATACTTAAAATACTTGAAATACTTAAAATACTTAAAATACTTAAAATACTTTAAATACTTAAAATACTTAAAATACTTAAAATACTTAAAATACTTAAAATACTTAAAATACTTAAAATACTTAAAATACTTAAAATACTTAAAATACTTAAAATACTTGAAATACTTAAAATACTTAAAATACTTAAAATACTTAAAATACTTAAAATACTTAAAATACTTAAAATACTTAAAATACTTAAAATACTTAAAATACTTAAAATACTTAAAATACTTAAAATACTTAAAATACTTAAAATACTTAAAATACTTAAAATACTTAAAATACTTAAAATACTTAAAATACTTAAAATACTTAAAATACTTAAAATACTTAAAATACTTAAAATACTTAAAATACTTAAAATACTTAAAATACTTAAAATACTTAAAATACTTAAAATACTTAAAATACTTAAAATACTTAAAATACTTAAAATACTTAAAATACTTAAAATACTTAAAATACTTAAAATACTTAAAATACTTAAAATACTTAAAATACTTAAAATACTTAAAATACTTAAAATACTTAAAATACTTAAAATACTTAAAATACTTAAAATACTTAAAATACTTAAAATACTTAAAATACTTAAAATACTTAAAATACTTAAAATACTTAAAATACTAAAAATACTTAAAATACTTAAAATACTTAAAATACTTAAAATACTTAAAATACTTAAAATACTAAAAATACTTAAAATACTTAAAATACTTAAAATACTTAAAATACTTAAAATACTTAAAATACTTAAAATACTTTAAATACTTAAAATACTTAAAATACTTAAAATACTTAAAATACTTTAAATACTTAAAATACTTAAAATACTTAAAATACTTAAAATACTTAAAATACTTAAAATACTTAAAATACTTAAAATACTTAAAATACTTAAAATACTTAAAATACTTAAAATACTTAAAAAACTTAAAATACTTAAAATACTTAAAATACTTAAAATACTTAAAATACTTAAAATACTTAAAATACTTAAAATACTTAAAATACTTAAAAAACTTAAAATACTTAAAATACTTAAAATACTTAAAATACTTAAAATACTTAAAATACTTAAAATACTTAAAATACTTAAAATACTTAAAATACTTAAAATACTTAAAATACTTAAAATACTTAAAATACTTAAAATACTTAAAATACTTAAAATACTTAAAATACTTGAAATACTTAAAATACTTAAAATACTTAAAATACTTAAAACACTTAAAATACTTAAAATACTTAAAATACTTAAAATACTTAAAATACTTAAAATACTTAAAATACTTAAAATACTTAAAATACTTAAAATACTTAAAATACTTAAAATACTTAAAATACTTAAAATACTTAAAATACTTAAAATACTTAAAATACTTAAAATACTTGAAATACTTAAAATACTTAAAATACTTAAAATACTTAAAATACTTAAAATACTTAAAATACTTAAAATACTTAAAATACTTAAAATACTTACAATACTTAAAATACTTAAAATACTTAAAATACTTAAAATACTTAAAATACTTAAAATACTTAAAATACTTAAAATACTTAAAATACTTAAAATACTTAAAATACTTAAAATACTTAAAAAACTTAAAATACTTAAAAAACTTAAAATACTTAAAATACTTAAAATACTTAAAATACTTAAAATACTTAAAATACTTAAAAAACTTAAAATACTTAAAAAACTTAAAATACTTAAAATACTTAAAATACTTAAAATACTTAAAATACTTAAAATACTTAAAATACTTAAAATACTTAAAATACTTAAAATACTTAAAATACTTAAAATACTTAAAATACTTAAAATACTTAAAATACTTAAAATACTTAAAATACTTAAAATACTTAAAATACTTAAAATACTTAAAATACTTAAAATACTTAAAATACTTAAAATACTTGAAATACTTGAAATACTTGAAATACTTGAAATACTTGAAATACTTAAAATACTTAAAATACTTAAAATACTTAAGATACTTAAAAAACTTAAAATACTTAAAATACTTAAAATACTTAAAATACTTAAAATACTTAAAATACTTAAAATACTTAAAATACTTAAAATACTTAAAATACTTAAAATACTTAAAATACTTAAAATACTTAAAATACTTAAAATACTTAAAATACTTAAAATACTTAAAATACTTAAAATACTAACAATACTTAAAATACATAAAATACTTTAAATACTAAAAATACTTAAAATACTTAAAATACTAACAATACTGCCCCCTCCTCTTCAAAATCGACCCAAAAAAATTAGAGGGCAAAAACATTTTTTTATCAAAAAAAAAAAACTTCAAATTATCAATGGAATAAACATGCAATCCACACAGTAAAAAATGTGTTTATTAGGAAGGTGTTATATTGGAAGGTAGAATATTACCTCTTGAAAAAGTGATAATCCACCAGAAAAGTGGTAAAATTACACATTTTCAGAGGTAAAATTACACATTTTTTCTGACATAAAAGATGTACTCCTTCCCGGATTAATATTATAATGATTTTTTTACTGTGTATTTCAAATTTAAAAAATGTAAATGTCTGAACCAGTTTTAATATATTTTGAATTTTTGTGAAACTTAAACATACAGTACCTTAAAAAGATTTATTTTTACAAAAAAAAAACTTTCAATCAACAGAAACAAATAACATGCAAGATATGTTGAGCTGACTATTTTGAACATTATTCTGATATTTGTATGATTTTGGTTGCTGGAGATATTAATAATTTGACGCTCGTAGTGCACGTAAATAATCTGTTATAATAGTTCATCTTAGTTAGAGTCTTTCTTTTAACACGAGATAGTTTATTTGAAGACAATCCCTTTTGTTTCCCCAAACCATGTTTGAAAATCTTATAAATCTTGTCCTTTCTAACGATAGCCTGATGTAACTCTATAAGATGCAACAAACCCACCAGAGAGTTCTGCTCATTTCTGGAGATTAGCAACACAGTCTCTGCATAAAACGCCAGGCCTGTTCGGCTCGTGTTGCATGTTTGAGGCCCACTTCCGTGCCAAGCAGAGCACTCCTTCCTCTGAGTGTGGTCGAAAGCTCTCATGCTGCGCTGCCATATTGCAGAACTAGCAGCTCAATTATAACGCATTATGAGTATGAAAAGTATTTTGAAAATTTCTTATTTTCTAAGAACATTTGAACATAAATGATTTTTTTCTAAGGTTAAAAACTCTGATCATTTCATAAACTCAACCTAGATGATAAATTCCATCCTTTTAATAACTTAGTTCAGAACACCACAAAACGGTACGGTACAAGGATTGTTCCGTTCCGCCTGTTTCCATTGTGTAGGGGAAGGTGGGGCAAGACGACCATATGGGGCAAGAGGGACAATCGCTCGTACGGCCGTATTTTTTACAATTTTGATTTTTTCCAGTATGAGGATTTGTTGCTAGCAATGCAATTAGCTGATTCTACTACCACATAACCGCCAAAACGACTTAAACGCCACGGGGCATAAGGTTTAATGAAGGTTTTTTCAAAACCTTCGTTTTCTTATAATATTTGGAAAGTATAAAATAAGGCTTAGGGTTCGTTTTAAGGCTCATTTTATCAAAATGCTATTTTTCCTAGATCAGTAGTGTCCCTACCAATGATTTGCACCTATTAGAAAGTATAATTTAACTTTTGGTTATTTTTGTTGAGAGCTTTTAAAAAATCTTGTTCAGGTGGGGCAAGTGTACCATATGGACTTTAAGTATGGAAAAAAATACGAATTGTACATAAAAGTACTTACAAACTGATTAACAATTGTTAAAAAAAATTGTCCATACAAAATATAGTGATGTTATGAAAATTTACTATTTATAATCTAGGTTATAATTTTTTTTCGTAGAAACGATCAAATTTTTAGTCAAATATTATTATTTAATCTAAACATGAAAGAAACGTTCCAAAACATTCTAATCTGATGTAATTAAGTGATAACAGTTCAATTGTTAGCAAATTAACATGTTTTTTCATGCATTGTTCCTCTTGCCCCAACGGGTTGTTCGTCTTGCCCCACTAGTTGAGTAGAACGTACAGAAAATCAAAAATTTTAAAATCATTTTTTTGCATTTTGCAACTTTTTTTATCAAAGTCGTAGCTAAGACCTAGAATAAGATGATTATAATAAAATCCGACAGATTTTTTACTTTTTTAATGGGTTATAACGAGCATTTCCTTAGCTTGTTACACTTGCCCCACTTTCCCCTACCTGCGAACCATCAGCAGCGTCTTAAATTAATATTTAATGCAAGCAAACATGATACGTTTAGCGGCGTACAGTTCCGGAAGTGGGCTTCTGAGTGTGTTTGCTGCACTAGGGAGTGTGTGTGTGTGTGTTGTTCCATAAATTATTCAAAGTTGATATCGCCAGATAGTTGGTTCAAGAGAAGCAAAGGCAGCCGCAACCAGCCAAGTGCGCGCGCCGGGAAGGAACGACTTTAGTGCAGAAATGTTGACGGCATGCTGTTTCCTTCTTCTCCTTTCAGCACTCTAATGGGCTCCAGAGAGGAGTTTTCTGCTTCATATTATGACTACGTGGCACGAGACTGTCTGACGACGTGAGTGGTTTTGCGCTCATAGACTAGTGGGAAAATCTTTTCCTTTCACGCGTGGCACTGTTGTAATCACGTATAAATTAGCTTTGAGAATTTTCTGTCTTTCGATGATAATCAACAAGCATTTTTTTTAGATCAATATTCTGACACGAATTTTGAAATTTAGCAATTCATTTCTACTCCTGAATTTGCAACACAAACATCACGTTAGCTTCATTAGTTCGGCAATTTTTTCCATCGACATCTCGTAGAACCCACCGCAGCTGAACGCCATCCCGGCCTGGGCTCGCATCATCATCACCATCATGGTGCTTCGGATGCTGCGATACTCGCGCGCAAATCGGACCGACTTGGTCAACTTGTGGGGCCACGGCAGGTTGTAGATTCGTTCTCCGACTTTGGAGCACTGAAGGAATAAGGGGTTGGAGTTAGACAGGTTTTCGAAACATTTTGTAGAAGCTGTTTACCAGATCGTCCACCTTTGACATGTTGTAGCAAACGATGCCAAAATCGATGTTTAAATACACGGTCATGAGGATTCCGCATGGACCATATGTGCTAAAGTATCCATTCTGCACGGAACAGATGATGAAAGCGTTGACCATTAGTAACAAGTAATAGGACAGTAGTAAAACTGGTTTCAACATTTTTCTCAGGTTGATCAAATTTGTCAGAATTGTGGCATGAGCTTTGACATGAGTGTTCAGTTCCATTTTGTAATGCTTCCAAAACAAGACTTCAGTGTCAACGGATTCTGATTGAGATCGTGCTTTTTCGACTGCAGTTTCAGCATTTTCTATAATTTTATCACATGAATAAGTGAGAATTTTAAGCTCAGCTATGAATCCAAACAGAATTGAGTTGATGATCACTGTTGGGAGCTGGTGCCACCCTGCAACAATCAAATGTTGCATCTGATATACGTATTGGACAATTTCCTGTAGCAGTGGATAGGACGCCATCGTTTCAGAGTCAATGTTGACCACACGCCATTTGTACACTCCAGTCACCACCATAGAAGTCCACATAAAGATCCCAACGGCAACGGTCCAAGAACGGCCCAATTAGTTTTCCGATACGCTGCGCAACGAATTCGATGAGCTTCGGGACCATTTTTGAGATACGAACGAGCGTTGAAAAATTTTCGGATTGCGGTCAATTCTTGGTAGGAAAATCTCAGCAAAACAACTTGGATGTAATTGTAAAACATCAAGTATGTGACGGTGTGAACGAGAAATATGTACTCATAATCATCTTCCGCGACGAAGGTCCAAATAAATTTTCCAGTCATGTGGGTAAATCTGGCCAGTATGACTAGGCGGAGTAAGAACCACACTAACAGACCTCTGTTTGTTTTAATCTTTGCGTGGAAACCTATTTTGGATAGAAAATAAAAATTACCTCAAATCTAAACCACAAATTTGTTCCATTTTCTTAACCGTCGCGAAACAATCTCCATCCAGAGGCAATTTGAATGATTTTTTTAATTTAGCAATTTTTGAAAAGAACCACCTTTTGGCGTATTGAACGGCACTGAAACTGGTTTGCGTCATTTTGATTGAACGCGTTGTCACCGAATGTAAAATATTTGGTCCCCCATACGTTTGCAAGCTTTTGATTACCACGGAAGTTATGTTTTTTCCGTCTCTTTGTCTTCAAAAATAAATCTAAATTACTGGGTAAGAAAAATGTAACGCTTGAAGATAGATGAATACTTGAGACCACTTAATTATTCAAGATAAAACTTTGCTGTTTCAGTATGGTATGTTGTACGTAGGATGACGATTGTCATTGTTTTGAAATATCCAGATATCGAGTTTCTAATTTTAGAATATTTATGTAGGAACTCTGCACAGGAAATGACTTCTCAACTCAAAGTTCGAAAAACAATCTTAAGTCACCTGTTTATACCTTAAATTTCAAGCGAATTCATGAAACATATTCCCACTCTTATCAAAATTTTGAAACGGTACATTGCATGGACTATAAACAAAATGTCATTGGTTTAAGCTATTTCAAATCCCTAAATTATTATTATTATCCCAACCCTCAATAATGATTACCCACTAGACCATATTCTTCCCAGCTCTACTCTCGATGCAACCTTGCTGCTTGGCTTTGAAATATTCCGGGTAAAATTTCCAACCGGAAATTGCGGCCTAATTTGTGGCCTGTCCGGGCCGGTCTTCCACAAAATCTGAGCTTAGACGAAACAATTAAAATAATTTCATTTCCTCGAACGGACTCTTCTACCGGGATTTCGGGGGCAAGAACGTGCTCTTCTCTTGCTGTTGTTGCTGACCATAAAAAGCAAAACAGATGTGGTCACTTCTCCGGCTGGTTTAGGAGGGGTTCTGGCCCGAACAAAAGTCCGACTAGACTGGACTAGAAAAGAGTGATAAGGGACCGTTGTTCTTTCTTCGCCGGGGTTTGGTCACCGTGTGTGACAGCATGGTTTGTGTACTGTGAGTGTTGTGGCAGGGAAAACACAACTTTGTCCTCTGGACTCGTCGTCACTTTCTCCATTTTTGTTGGCACGGCAGCGGGGTGGATTCGATGTTGGGGATTATGTTGGCTTCGAAGAAGGTACACTCACACACACTCTTTCCAGGAGAGAGGCAAAACAAACTTTCCCGGCACCTTCCGGTTGAACGGGTGGATGAGGATGTTGCCGGAGGAGTTCATACCGGTTCTTGTTCACTCTCGAGTGTGGTGTGACGATACATCGAAAGGGATAAAGATGTTGACTGGAGAATCGGGTCGTTTGCTGTATCGTTAGCCACCGGCAGCAATGTTTCTTTAACATACTTTTTTAAAGATAAGAAGTTGTCCTTATGAGGGATACAAGTTGCTCCAAACTCGGTCAGCAGTGTCACGATATATGATGCCCCAGCGTCGAAGACAAAGTAGAAATTTAAATCAATTTTCGCAATGCAGTGACCGCGTTTGGTCGTCATAACTCTCGGAAACTTTTCTAGGTCATCCAGAACGAACCGGGCAGGCCCTCCCGTCCGTTCACTAATGAATGAACTAACTTTCTAGCATTGAGGCATCGGTTTCCGGAGGGAGGGTCGGACGGGGTCATTGTTTATGCAGCACAGCCGAAGCATCTTCCTGTCGTCCGTTTTGGTCGTGCTCCATTCCAATATAAACTACATTAATTCATGATGTTGTTTTCCGGCCAAACTTTGACCACATTTCCCTTCTTTCTCTCTCTTTTCGCACAGATAATGTTGTTGTTGTAATGGATCTGAAGGCTGGCAAACATCTCGTGGCACCAGCGATAAACAATATCAGTTGCTCGGAGGACCGTTTCGCCAAAGTCAGCTTCCTCGGCCAGCTGCACCCGTTTGATGTGCTGCAGGCCCTGTTCATCGTGTTCCTGACCTTTCTGGTGATTAGCGCGAACCTGATGGTGATCCTGATCATCAACAGCCGGCGGTACGCGGCCTACATCCATCCCCAGCCCCGGTACCTGCTGACCTCGCTGGCCCTCAACGATCTCGCCATCGGTGTGCTGATCATCCCCTTTGGGGCGCTACCTGCCTTACTACACTGCTGGCCTTACGGTGAAATTTTTTGCCAAATTCAGGTGAGGCACCAAAACTTTTTCTCGAGAATTATGGTAAACTCAATTTCATTCCCAACAGGCTTTACTACGTGGAGCTTTATCACAACAAAGTGCTGTTATTCTAGTTTGTATGGCGGTCGATCGGTATCTGTGCGTGCTGCACCCGCGAATCTACCACGAGCGGTCCAGTAAAAAAGTAAGTGAACATGAAATTTTAATTTTCTACAACTGATGATGGTGATTCTTGCTTGGTTTGGTGGAAAACGAGTGTTTTAAATTTCAATTTTTCCCCCCAAATGACCAAAATGACCAAAATGACCAAAACACCAAAATGACCAAAATAATTAAAATGTCAAAAACGAACAAAATGACCAAAATGTCCAAAATGTCCAAAATGACCAAAATGACCAAAATGACCAAAATGACCAAAATGACCAAAATGACCAAAATGACCAAAATGACCAAAATGACCAAAATGACCAAAATGACCAAAATGACTAAAATGACCAAAATGACAAAAAAAAAAAACAAAATGACCAAAATTACCAAAATTACCAAAATTACCAAAATTACCAAAATTATCAAAATTACCAAAATTACCAAAATTATCAAAATTACCAAAATTACCAAAATTACCAAAATTACCAAAATTACCAGTAGCGTGCCCAGCTCATTAAGGAAGGTGGGGCAATTATAATTAAATTTCGTCGTTTATGGACGCTCCCTGACTAAAATTAGAACAAATTTCTTAGGATGGTGGGGCAGTTGCCCCATTAGGGTGTAATATGGTTGTATGGAAAAAAATAAAGTTGTCCAAATTTAGCGAGCAAAACCATTTTTCAGTTCCTTTTGGGGTCCTAAACAACTCCCCAAAGTTTGGGAACGATTGGTTTAGTCCTCACTTTGCGCAAAGCGATTCAATTTTCCATATAAATTTGTATGGGAAAAACCATTTTTTTGGATTTTGATATTTATAAAATCCACGTATCACGCTGTACTAAAACCGGATTCATATTCGGATGCTCTGGAAGGTGCTCTACAACTTTCCCGAAGAGAGTATGGTGCTAAATTGCTCCTATAAAAAGATACAGCGTGTTCAAAACTCGTCTAAAACGTGTTTTTTGCTCGAAAATCACGTTTTAGACGAGTTTTGAGGACGCTGTATCTTCTTTCAGGGACAAGCTAGCACCATACTCTCCTCGGGAAAGTTGTAGAGAACATTCCAGAGCATCCGAATATGTAGCATCCGGTTTTAGTACAGCATGAAACGTGGATTTTATAAATATCAAAACTCAAAAAAAAAAAATGGGTTTTCCATACAAATTTATATGGCAAATTGAATCGCTTTGCGCAAAGTGAGGACTAAACCAATCGTTCCCAAACTTTGGTAGGTTGTTTAGGACCCCAAAAGGAACTGAAAAATTGCTGTGCTGGAAAATCGATTTTGATATTACACCCTATTGCCCCATGTTGCCCCAACCTGTGCACGCTAGTGAAAATTACCAAAATTACCAAAATTACCAAAATTACCAAAATTACCAAAATTACCAAAATTACCAAAATTACTAAAATTACCAAAATTACCAAAATGACCAAAATTACCAAATGACCAAAATTACCAAAATTACCAATATGTCAAAAATGACCAAAATGATCAAAATGACCAAAATCATAAAACACAAAATTGTGAAATTGTACAATATGTATGCCTCTAAAATCTTAAAGTTAACAAAATTAGATGTTATGTTCTGACGTGACCGATGACAACCAATGGTATTTACTCAATGTAAGAATTGGTTAATATTAGCCGATTAGGTTCAAGTTTCTCTTTTGCATCATGTGACCAATTGCTTTAATACTAAAGAAGGATACTATCAATGAAATATTACACAGATTTTGTAGCACTTCCAATCGGAATGTCAAAAAAAAATAGCAATGAATCATATCTTTTTACTATTCCGCCCGGTGAACAAAAAATAATAAGTCTTACTTCCATAAATTATGCTGTCCACTTCTGAGCCAAAACCATCTTCAAGATCCCAACCAACTCGCTAATTCATTCTTCAAGCACCCTTAAGAAAGCCCTGTTTTGTGTGCGCGACCGCTGCCTCGGACAGATAATTTGTCTCATAATTCACGTAATTCGATATCTCCAACACATATCTCTACGCTCCTCTAGAGCCGGCCCTAAAGAACAAGTGTCTCCAGAGCCATAACGAGGCTGCTGCTGGTCGTGTAAGTGCGCGTTGCTCTCTTCAACCGGGTCGTAAGAATCACACCCAGAATAAATCTTCTCGAAAGATTTCCGTTCCGATCGGGGCCTGTAACTTGGCCGGTCCAGCATTAAAACCCAAGACCACATTATCACTTCAACTTAATTAAACCATAAATCGTCCATAACCCAGTGCAGTAAAACTGGGCCTGCTCGGCTTGGCAGTGTGGCATAGATTCCGATCGGGACTTTCCTAGCAGTAGTCTACTCGCAAGTCTTCCCAAAGACAAAGTACTGAAGAGCATACCAATTTTCCTTTTTACATGCATGACTGCAAGCAACGGTTTTCCTCTTTGCTGGTGTTTGAACTACTTTCCACCAATGTATTCTCTGTGTCCCGGGATTCGTGTAGCCCTCTTAGCCAAGAAGTAACGCACCCAAGCTCGTTCCTGTTGTACCAAATCCCTCCACCGACTGCTGGGGCTTTGGGGCGAATCAATGCCCAGGCAACATCCGGAAACAATAATTTTATTGTTTTCATGGGATCCCACTTTGCCGGGGACCGGCCGTTGAAAGTCACACTCGACACGGTCCATTCATGATTTTGACTATGCCCAAAATCTCCAACTTTGCGGAGGTGTAGAGTAGACGAAAATGGAATAAAAATCTTCTCCTAAATACCCGCCGGAATGAGGCGAACGTGCTCGGAAACGGTAATGCCCGAATTGGTGAAAGAGTTGCTCGGATGAAGGCCGGCCCGGCCAGGAACCGGCACGCGGAGACGAAATCCGGACAAGGCCACCCGGGGTTTTGCGTCGTGTGTCGTACGTGAGCATGATCTGGATCAAAAGCTTTGGCCTGTTACGACGAGACTAAATTGGGTGCAGTTTTGTTCATGTGTTCATGAGAGGGAGAGTGGGAATAGAAGTTGTCAAAAAAAAAAGCTTTTGGAAATAGTTGTACACATCCGGCAGAGGCTTTAAAAATGCCATGTTGTAGAGTTTGTAAAACGAAAAGTGTTATAGTTCTCCGGGGTGATGGCGATGATTGAGGGAATTGACTAGTAACACATGAAACTAAAGCTTTTCATAAATCATGAGAATATCTTGTCAGTCTAGAAAGATAATTTGCCCTAAATTACATAACCAAAATTGAGATTACATGTCAGCTTATAGCTGATTTGAAAATGTTTTGCCTTCCTCAACGTTTTTTTTTTTTCATAAATTCAAGGGACATATTTTTTGTGCCAACTTGAGACTTTTTAAATCTAGTTGATTTTGTTTTCAATTGACTCAGATTTCGGACTTCTATTGCCATGATTGTTTACTCAAAGTATAAATCATGACAATATTTTTACAAAAAAAATCTATCCAAGTTGTTCAGAATAGTACTCTATTCATCTTGATTCATTGTGGTGACGGTTTTTTTGTCCTTTGTTAAAATATGGTAGTCATATTTATTTTATAACTGGAACCAGGACTTCAATGATTGCATTATAAAATTATACAAATGTTGATACATATTTGTATATGAATTAATTACAGAGCGGTATTTTTTTTTCTTGAATATGATGGATGGTTTTACCACAGACAAACAGACGTGACTCTCCATACAATTTTTTTTGAAATCCATCGTCCTTAATCAAACCACTAAATCACGACTCACCAGGCAGCGAGCTGATGCCGAAGCGCAGCCCAAACATACCAATACAAACCCATTACTGTCATGTGTCATGTCAGTGTATGCGTGAGACAATCAAGCCTTAACGATTGTAAACATCAACAGCTGACCGAAATAATTTTGTTGTTGCTGATCGTCAATACCCGATGCAAAAAATAAAAATCAACGTCGATGGCCGAAGATTATGGTGGATCAGTTCCGTTTCCAATGGCAGAACCTCATGCACCAGCACCAGCAACGACGCACTACAACCGCAACGACAGAGATCAAACCACTGGTCCTCCCCGTTGCTTCCAAGTTCTGTCGAAGATTCCTCCTCCTCCAAAAGCTCGAACACCTGGCACCATCATCAACAAGATACCCCAGGTCACGAAAACATCAGTAGTGGCCGCCGAAATAGAAAAATCCAATTCAAATCTACCGGAATTGATCCCCACGATGGGCGTTTGGAAACATCCGCGGGGAACGTGTCCACGGCGCAGTTAAGTTGCGCCAAACAACAAAAGCAAAAAGTGGCGAAGGTTCCAAAAAATGCTGCCATTAAATTTATATCGAAACAGAACCACAGAAACTGAACTGTGGAGATTGAGTGGCAGCAATCTGAGCAGCAGTCCACGAAGGATAAGCAGGTTGCTCCGAAGGAGATAACTTCACCACAGGATCTGGGTTCCTCCGCAGTAGCGGGCGCCTCAGCCGCAGCCTTGACATCGGAAGGCAGTTAACAAGCCTACCGGGTTAATATTGGGGCAAGAGGCTTTGGCCAAGGCTGCCCCAACCTTTTCCTGTAAAGCCTGGATTGTGATCCACCTTTAGATTTCCTGAATCCCATATTTTTTTGTGTTCTCATTTGCTGCCTCGCACGTGCTCACGCTAAACTTAAAAACAAAAACACGCATCACACACACTGAGAAAAGACGGGTGAGCTGTCACGACAGCAGCGCCATCAGCGCCGGGTGAGTGGATGCCGAAACAAAATTGCATTTGAAATAACCGTTTTTGAAGGACGATGGTTCGGCAGTCGAGTGTCCCGTCTGTTTGTCTGTGGTTTTACCCTAATTTAAAATGTACATGCATAGATCGTAAACATATCCAAAAAATTGAAAAAAAAAACATTAAAAAAGAACTCTTGAGTATCTAGCAAATTTGCACAGTTTGATATTTTTTGTGTCAATATTTCTCCTAATCTCAACAAAGTCATTGTTTTTATTTTCATAATCGCAATATTTGATCAGGCGACGTACCATTGATTTTTTAAAGATCATTTTGGATCTTTTTGTTGAGCAACGTAAATTTCAAAGATATTCAGGTATTGAAAAATAATCTCGAAAGGCTTAAAAGCAACCATAATCAAAACAAAAACTTTCACTACAATGGAGTTATGATAACTTGAATGATGTCTAAAAATTTCAAAAATAAATATAAATAATCTAAGTTTTTTTTTAACATTTTTCAATATTTAAGCAAAAAATTGTGTTATTGAAATCCACTCTGTTTTATCAATTAAAAAATTAAAATCATTCAAAATAAAATAAACAATTAATTTTATATTCATTATACAGTCAGATAAAAAATTGTTTATGTCCGTTTTATTCAAATTAATGAAAAATTTCAATTATCCTTATAAAAACGAAATTTTAAATATGAAATTTATAAATTTTATTTCTTAATTGAACTAAGGCCGTAGCAAATATTTTTCAAAGTTTATGTCGCAATTTTCTTCAAAATCTTGAAAAAAATGTGATTTTGTTGTAATAAAGGCGGATAATTTTAAATACTTTAAATACTTAGTCAAATTAATTTAAACTATTGATTTTGCTTGTAAATTGCTGTTATAAAACAATGCAAAAGGTTTGGAAACATGTTAAATGCTGTCAGTAGCTGAAACAGTGGTGAAAGTGAAAAAACGAGTTTTTATAGGGAATTTTGAAAATTTGACGATTTTATTTAACTAAAATGGCTGTATCTTGGCACTGAAGTGACGAAAACTAATTGTTAAAAAAGCAAAATTGTTCAGAAAATTGATGACAAGATGATTGTATTGGTTTTAGTGGCATTTTTTTTAAGATGGATTTTTGATAGACATTTGTAGGAATTTCAGGGAAAAAAATTGTTCTACCTTCAACATGTTGCTAATGAATAATGACAACTTCCTGGACCAAGATGAATACAGAACATTATTGGTAGGAGTCCTAACTGTGTTTAATAGTTTAATATGGGGCAATTCGAACACATTTTTCAAGGTTTTCGAACATAATGTGTTATATTTTATGAAAACAGACCATTTTTCAGTAAATCGCAAATCGCGAGTCCTAAACGATTTTGGGAATTTTTCGTTGTATGAAAACATTATTCTTGAGGCAAAAACCTATCGAAATCCAGGTGAGCCCGAAGGTTTCCGACATATCGCCTTTTACTGGACAGGTTTATAATGCATTTTAAATAGTTTTTTCATTCAAATGTTGAATCCGTGGCCTGCAATTTAAATTTATTTTTTTCTGCCCCCCTCCTCCCCCCTCAACTTTGGCCAGAGTCGAGGGACATAAACTTCAAAAAATATTAACAACGGCCTAAGATTATATGATTTTTTTCTGTTTATTTTGAATCCAATTTAAAACATCAAAATTAAATAAATTGAAATTCAAATTTTTTAAACCTTAAAAAAGTTTATAAATGAAACAAGTAGCTAACAGATAAACTATTTTAAATTAAAAAAAAAGTTTTTTTATATACGCAATAGTTTTAAAATGCTTTATATCTTTTTGTATTTTTAGGCAGGTATCAACGTTGATTTTGATAGTTAAAAAGAGCAAAAAGTGGATAAAATCATAAAATTTAAAAATAAGTACCAACCTTCCACAGAAATGAGTTTGTCAAATCCTTGGTTCATAATAAGACCTTTTTTTCGTATGGATATTTTGATAGTAATTCCATACTAATGCGAAAATAACCAATAAATATTCAATTGAATATCCTGACCAAACATCCTCTGCGAAGAAAGTGTCACCTGCAGGTGAGAATCGTAAATTCCCTCAGATAACTCCATTGTCGGACAATCGGAACACTTCCGTTGCGGGTTCGTGCTTCCAAATCATCCTCCCCACGCCGTAGGCTATGATTGGCCGCATTTTCTATTGGTTTTTCCACGAGCAAGAAAGCCAACAGAAAAGAAAAAGGGGAGAAAACCGATTCGGTATAAAATAGAATTATTTACTGCCCCAAATCCTATTTCATCCCCTCGGTAATCTCTTTATCGAAATTGATGATGAAACAATAATATCGCCTTTCGGGCATCTTTTTTCCTTCATTTTGCTCCTTTCTTTGTCTTTGGCCTTTTTTTTTAACAACGAGAAAAGATCCGTCGCGTGGTGTCTCTTGGCATGCCAGGGTAGTCAATATCGGCGTGCCAGTGATTTCCGATGAAACATTATCGGGGTGAAATTAGATCACTTACCATCATTTCGATACACCACACACAAATGGGCTCTTAACTGGGTTGTCGTCGAAGGGCTATTTGTGGCGGGCGCTTGAGGCGTTTGGGGACTCTTCTGTCGAACCGTTTTATGGGATGCTTGCGTACAATATTATTATTGCTTATACGGGCTGATTTTACGACTGCTGATGGTGTTCAGAACATTCCGAAAGGCAGTGGCAAACATGCCATCACCACGCGGTAGTCAACTTTAGTTTGAGGAAAAAGTGTCACAAATTAGTTAGAAAAATGTTGAAAATTAATAAAAAATATTATTTATAAAGTTATTCTATTTAAATAAGTGGAGACTTAATTTTTTTTACCAATGACACATATTATTGGTTGTCATCCCCTACCAAATTTGTCAGATTAACTCGAGCTCAGATTGATGGGTTCGTATTGTAAAGTATCGGACTTTTTATGGTTGTCTTGTCATCTTGGTGTTGATAGACCCACCACCTACTTCAACTGGACGAGTCAACCGACATTGCATCCAAGCTTCTGGAAAATTCCAAGGAATTGTCTTGTTGTTTGAATAAGTTTACAAGTTTCTTCACATTTTACGAGCCCCCACCTTAACTTTTCCCACTTTATCGCTCGCCCAGCGAGCTTCCCTTGTCTCGTTTGCCTTCGGGGTTAATTTCATATTTAATCTTTATCACATAATCAAACAATCAATTTCGAGGCGTTCGATTTTTACGATCAAACACCAAACTGCCATCGGGGTATTATCTTGGACTTGTTTCTTTGAGGCTGAGACTAGAACTCTGAGGAGGGAGGAAAAAACTTTTTTCGCGACTCCCTCCACCCGAGGAGACCAAACAACGACCACAGAAAAGAAGCATTAAAATTTGATTTATTACCAATTTATCCGCGCACTGCGCGCTGGTATCACAATTTTTTTACTTCTTTTCTTTTTGTCTGCTGGTGAGTTTGTTTAGCGCTGTGAAGAGCAAGATAAATATTTGCCTGTGGCCAGGAGGTTTTCCATCAAACGACAGGCCTCCCCCTTAAGAGTGAGCCACTTTAACCTTGTTAGCGGAGAGACGGACTTGATGGTGCGTCTGATACAGGTCTGAGATGTTTCGCTGGAACGGAGATATTGTTTGAAATTGGTGTGCCTGGGCTCAGAAAGTATGAAATTTGATAGGTCGATTTTATTAGGATTTGGTTACCGCTTCTTCAAGTGAATGTTGAAAAATTGTGTTTTTTTTTTTGTGTTGAAATAAATAATTATTTTAAACTCTAATATTATTACTTGCCATGAAGCAGGTGGTCCGTTTTGCAAAAAGTTTCACGTATCGCTTTGAACATTGAGGGTTCATTTTGCATTACAAAAAAACCAGGGGTGTTAAGTTTTGCACATTGTATGAAAATTGAAAAAAAATTCCGAGCGTTGAATTTTCAATCAAAGTAGGCATCTTTAAAGATCAAAACACAGTCTTTGCTAAAGTGTTTACCGGAATCGGTGCAGTTTTGATGATTTTGTAGAACAAAGTGAAGTTTTTTGTTATTTTCGGCAGAAACTTACTGTTTTTATTTATAAAATTGTCATTTCGTACTATTAAATCAAAAATTTCATCTAAATCGGTGCAGGTGTGACCTCCAAAGACTACAAAATGTTCAGAAAAATCCGTAAACTTGTTGCAAATCGGATTACGTCATTTATGGGGTTACATACATGTAGAAAATTCCAAAATTTCATATTACAGAAAATTCACTAAATTCATTAAAAAGACTATTTTCAATCACTCCTGAAAGTTTCATGAAGATATTTCGTGACTGAACTGAGTAAGAGACGATTTAAGTTCACAACTTTGCCATGCGCAAAGTGAATTGTCAAACGTTGTGAACGTTTTTCTCTAAACACCGAGTTGATTTACGGGTGCCACGATATCTCGAGATGGGATGGACCAAATTGGCTGAAATTTTGGGTGAAGACTCCCAAGACATATCCCGTGTGCATGACGAAGCCCGATTTTGAAATCACGATTTAAAAAAAAATACAAAAATCAAAAACTGACGATTTTTTATATGAAAAACATAAAAATATTTTTATCTTTTTTTAAAATTAAGTTTTTGAAAATCGGCCTTCGTCATGCACACAGGACCAGTTTAACGAGTCTTCACCAAAATTTTGAGCCGATTTGGTCAAAGCAGTGTTGAGATATCGTGGCACCCGTTTTTTGAAACTGCTAACTTAAAATAGCTATATCTCGGCAATGGTACATCCAAATGTCTTCATATTTATTTTGTTAATAGATGAAAATGTACATTTTAATGCCCTGCAAAAAGATTTAAAAAAAAGTTTAAGTGTGTGCTCATACCAACTTCTGACATTTTTGCCGATTTACATGTATGTAACCCCTTAAAGCAGTGATGTTCCATCACTCACTCAGAAACTTTTTTGAAAGAAACCTCCTTTCTTTTCTCTTTTGCACGAAACATTGGTAAAACAATGTTTTTAAACGAATTAATAAATAATCAATAAATTGCACAGAAGAATAATACATTTTAAATTATCATATTATTTTTTGTGAATTATTAATCGCCGAATATGTAACCCATTAGAATTGGAAATTTACTTGATTGAATGTCAAGCTCATATTGACACTCACCAATGGCCTGATAGCTGAATTAGCATATTTGCATGTCTATGAAAATTTCTTGTTTTCAAATAAATCACAATCACTTTTAAACACATGTTAATTTTTTGCTGAGTAAACAAAGAGTCGATTTTAAAAAAATATCTCTAAAATTTGCAAACTGAAAATATCATAAATGTTAAAAACATCGAATATTTAGTAAAAATCATTTCCATAAGTTTTTGGCTATTAAAAAAGCATTCTATTTTTTTTGAAAATATTAATGGCCTTTATTTGTTTACTTAGTTTCAGCTAGTTTGCACATTTAAAAACATTTGAATTTATTGATTTTTATTTGAGCTATTGGTATTTTTCAAAACTGAGCAGATCTTTATTTTTTAAATAGCAACAGAGCAATTCTCTGAGATTTCGGTCATTCGATTTTTTTTGTATTTTTTAATCCAGCTGAAACTTTTTTGGTGCCTTCGGTATGCCCAAAGAAGCCATTTTGCATCATTAGTTTGTCCATATAATTTTCCATACAAATTTGGTAGCTGTCCATACGAAAATGATATGTGAAAATTCAAAAATCTGTATCTTTTGAAGGAATTTTTTGATCGATTTGGTGTCTTCAGCAAAGTTGTAGGTATGGATATGGACTACACTGAAAAAAAATGATACACGGTAAAAAAAATTTGGTGATTTTTTTATTTAACTTTTTGTCACTAAAACTTGATTTGCAAAAAAACACTATTTTTAATTTTTTTTTATTTTTTGATATGTTTTAGAGGACATAAAATGCCAACTTTTCAGAAATTTCCAGAATGGGCAAAAAATCTTTGACCGAGTTATGATTTTTTGAATCAATACAGATTTTTTCAAAAAATCGAAATATTGGTCGCAAAAATTTTTCAACTTCATTTTTCGATGTTAAATTGAATTTGCAATCAAAAAGTACTTTAGTGAATTTTTGATAAAGGGCACCGTTTTCAAGTTATAACCATTTTCAGGTAACTTTTTTGAAAATAGCCGCAGTTTTTCATTTTTTAAAAATAGTGCCCATGTTTGCCCACCTTTGAAAAAAATATTTTTGAAGAGCTGAGAAAATTCTTTATATTTTGCTTCTTCGGACTTTGTTGATACGACTCTTAGTTGCTGAGATTTTGCCATGCAAAGGTTAAAAAACAGGAAAATTGATGTTTTCTAAGTCTCACCCAAACAACTCACCATTTTCTAATGTCGATATTTCAGCAACTAATGGTCCGATTTACAATGTTAAAATATGAAACATTCGTAAAATTTTCCGATCTTTTCGAAAAAAATATTTTCAAAAATTTTAAATCAAGACTAACATTTTAAATGGGCGTAATATTGAATGTTTGGCCCTTTTGAAATGTTAGTCTTGATTTTAAATTTTTGAAAATATTTTTTTCGAAAAGATCGGAAAATTTCACGAATGTTTCATGTTTTAACATTGTAAATCGGACCATTAGTTGCTGAAATATCGACATTAGAAAATGGTGAGTTGTTTGGGTGAGACTTAGAAAACATCAATTTTCCTGTTTTTTAACCTTTGCATGGCAATATCTCAGCAACTAAGAGTCGTATCAACAAAGTCCGAAGAAGCAAAATATAAAGAATTTTCTCAGCTTTTCAAAAATATTTTTTTCAAAGGTGGGCAAACATGGGCACTATTTTTAAAAAATGAAAAACTGCGACTATTTTCAAAAAAGTTACCTGAAAATGGTTATAACTTGAAAACGGTGCACTTTATCAAAAATTCACTAAAGTACTTTTTGATTGCAAATTCGATTTTACATCGAAAAATGAAGATTAAAAATTTTTGCGACCAATATTTCGATTTTTTGAAAAAATCTGTATTGATTCAAAAAATCATAACTCGGTCAAAGATTTTTTGCCCATTCTGGAAATTTCTGAAAAGTTGGCATTTTATGTCCTCTAAAACATATCAAAAAATAAAAAAAATTAAAAATAGTGTTTTTTTGCAAATCAAGTTTTAGTGACAAAAAGTTAAATAAAAAAATCACCAAATTTTTTTTACCGTGTATCATTTTTTTTCAGTGTAGTCCATATCCATACCTACAACTTTGCTGAAAACACCAAATCGATCAAAAAATTCCTTCAAAAGATACAGATTTTCGAATTTTCACATATCATTTTTGTATGGACAGCTGCCAAATTTGTATGGAAAATTATATGGACAAACTAATGATGCAAAATGGCTTCTTTGGGCATACCGAAGGCACCAAAAAAGTTTCAGCCTGATTAAAAAATACAAAAATTAAAATTAAAGAAAAAAGACCGATTTCGTAGAGAACTGCTCAACAGTCTTATTTCTATAAGTTTTAACTTTGTGTTTTATATGAGTAATTATTGAAAGAAAATATCAAAGAGATTTGTTTATAATGTTGTATTTTTTTTTTAAATTTGGGTCGATCATGAAAAAAAATCATTTTAAATATGTTTTTGTAAGAGCTTTCAGTTTTTTTTCTGAGAACTTGTATCGTACCTGTGAAGTTTTGATGAATAATGAATGGAATTATAACTAACAGCACTTAAAAAATGATTCTTTTGCAAACTTGAGTAGTTTATACGTTTTGTATGCTTTTGAAAACTAAATTATGATATTATTGCATTGATATGAGGCTCTTTAAATTCAGCTTAAGGGCGAATGGAGCAAAAAAGGTTGAGAACCACTGTGTTAGATACACATTTTCAAAAAGTTTTAATTGAAAAAAATGATTTTTTTTTCATTGTATTTTTTCTGAGTGTTTAATGCCTGTCAATGAACTATTTAAAAACAAATGCTCACAGTAATGATATATGAATTTTAGATTTTGTGTGAAAAATGGTTACTTTATCTTTGAAACGTTACGTAACATAACATTATTAAACAAAAAAATATTGTATTACTGTACAAAAATTTTATCACTTTTACAAAATCGCAATTTATAAGCTTTTATTGATTGTTGATCTTATTCTCTTAATTTTGTATTATTTGTTATTAGCTTTGCTTTGGTTTTTACTTTAAAACATGGAATTTTGATAAGGTTTTTGTAGGCATTATAACTTTGAAATATGATTCATTTTCTTTATTTTTTGCAAAGGGATCAAAAATAAACATTAAAATTTTACAAACATCATTTGGATATATTCATATAACTGTGTATCTGAAAATGATGACAAACTGTGAAAAATATTTGCATTTGTGACTTAAAAATTGATAATTATTTGCTAAGGCATAAAGAAGTATAAAATAATAATTGAAAAAAAAAAATCAGAAATTTTTGCATATGAACTTTTCAAAAGAAGGAAAATATAATGCTGTGATCCAGCTTGTTCACGAAAACTTTACACAAAAGCCAATATCCAATAAATAAGACCCAATTTGTGGTGGAGTTTCTTTCAAATAACTTCATCAAACATCAGCAGCTGTCGGTAGCTGCAAAGAAAAGCTATCAATACGGAATCGTTGAAACACCCGTTGCTGTGCTGTGCTGAAATCTTGAAGAAAATGTTTCTTCCCTCTAAACAAAGCTGCCAACAGATTTACTCACCTCGGTATGTTGTTCAATCAGCTCAATATGTCTTCAGCTCGGATCGGGCACGGTTCCTCGAAAATGCCAGTGTTTGAATTTTTCGTTCAACAGTCTTCAGACGCAAAAGCATGGTCCCACTGGGGGTACGCCGCTGAACAGAAATGAAGAAATCTCCGTTGAGGAAAATTGATCTTCCGCCCCGGTGCACCTGCCAATCGGAAGATTGGCCCACATATGCCTTCCACGTTATTTGGGGACTTATTTCCGATCCGAGAAGACCGGAATGAACTTTAAGCCAAGGCTCGTGACTGGGTGGAGCCGGAATTTTGCGGTGACGGTCAATGCCGGCTCAATTTTGCAAGCATCATTTAATGTTCTGAATGGCGCACGAATTGGGCGGATTTTGGTCCCATTCGAATTGTTTATCTTATTGTGCGGGTGGACCTGTTTGATGTGGAGTTTAATGGGATTTTGTCGGATTGACGAGGGAAGTTGAATAAATCGGTTGGAAATTGTGTCTTGCTGAAAGTTTTCAAGTTGCCATAGACATATTTTAAGATTTTTTTAAATTTTATGTTGTTGTTGTGCTTAGCTTGAACTTAACATAACTTTCCGAAAAAAAACTTATATGGATTATGAATTCAACTAAAAAGAATCATCAATTAATGTACGCACCATTAATTAAGTGAAAACCCGCATGTGAACAACCCACGTCAACCCGAATCAACCCCTCTCCCTGCTGATCTGCATGAAAAACCCAGCCAACCACCCAAGTAATACCTCAATCATCCTAATTTGTACCCAGAGCAGACACGCTGATCCGGCCAGTCAGCCGCGACAACATCATCGCTGCTGTCCCTCGATGATGGGACAAATTGTCTGATCCAAGCGTGTGAACCATGTAATACCACATGGAGCAATCATCATCGGCTGGCTAGCTGGCTGGTTAGTGAGTGTCCTGCCTGGTACTTAGCAGCACAGTGAAAGCGAAACCACCCACTCTCCGTCGGATCTCGTCGAGCCATGCCTCGTTAAACATGTGCGGGCGTCGGCGTCGCCAGTTCGCTGAAGCCTGACTGAGTGTCCGAAAAAGCTGCCCTCTTCACAGTCTCGTCTCGGCGTCTGGAGGGTCCTTTTTGCAGGCAAACTCATTCTAATGGGTGTGTGTGTGTGGCTAGTGAAGTTGGAGTTGTCCGAAACCATGACTGTGACGACCAGCACATGGTCGGGACATTGGCGATGGGTGATGATGGTGATGGATGGGCTCGACACCGATATGGCTAAACAACAGCAACAACAGTTGAACAACAACATGATGAAGCACGTGTGGCGTTCTTCTATTTGTTGTTGTTCATACGATTCAACACTATGAATGATCTCGTCTGGCGCAGTGGTCTTCAATATATTGCAATATTATTTCAAATTGAAAATTAACCACTGCAGTGATTTATGCCTCCATCAAAAAAATCAATTGCGAAAGCATCCTTATTTAGTTGTTCTCTACGATTTCGCTAATCTCGTTTTCTTTATATTTTTTAATTTGGATGAAACTTTGTCCATGCATTCCCTATGAGCAAATCTCCCCCAATCCCGGAAATGGCACTAATGTTACATTATTTTACATTCAAAATCGGACCATCAGTTGCTGAGATATCGGCATTAGAATTTGGAGGGTTGTTTGTGTGTGACTTTCCTTTTTTTAGTCGCTGTATCTTAGCAACCAGAGGTCCAATCTTTTAGGCAATTTAATAGAAAATTTTCTGAAATTTAAAAAAAAACAGGACTTTGACTTTAAATGGCTATATTTTGAAAACAGTGCACCAATCAAAAAATTGTAAAGTACTTTTCAATTGAAAATTTGATTTTACATAAAAATAAGGTCAAAAATTTAACAAAAAATCATAACTATTTGGCAATATTTTGGTTTATACTTCTGAATGGCTTAAAAGATGCGGGATTTGTCCCCTTAACAATATAAAAGAAGTTAAAAAAATAAGTGTGGATTTTTGGAAACAGAACTTGTTGAAATAAAGTTCATTTTTTTCTGAATAGTCCTCATCAATACCTAAAACTTTGCCGAAGACATCAAATCAATTAAAAAATTCGTATCATTTTTGTATGAACAGCTGCCAAAATTGTGCTTCTTTGGTGATAGGGAAGGCCCCCACAAAGTTTGATCGAAATCGGCCAATTTTGTTGGCAATTGCTCCTATGTCAAAAGAAGCATTCAATTTACCATGCAAGTGTCCATACAATTACAAAAAAATGGTTATGTATTTAAATGCATGAAATTCTGTATTTCGAAAAGCTTTCATTAAACTTTTTATCACTGAGAATTAAATAAAAAAAATGAATGTTTTTTATGCTTTAGGGAAGTAAAAGCCCTTGTCTGAGCCCAAAGTGTGTGATGATGTACAATTTGGTTGAGGAGAAATTTTTGAAATAAAATCGAAAACTTGGACAATATATTATTAAAAATCATTGTTAAAACCAAAAAAAAAGTTGCAATCGAAAAGTTTTCAAGTTATAGCCAAGTTATAGCTTCTTTTAGGTTTTAAACCAGATTTTGCACCATTATTGATGGTCCCTTATTATGTATTTTTATAATTCAAATTTTAGTAACAACTTTGCCGAAGACACCAAATTTTTTTCAAGTTTATTCTATGTAAAATTTTCCATTCTTTTATAAATTTTAAAGTGTTTTTTAAACCTATATCATATACCTATACCTTTACAACAGCCTAAGATAAATTAAAAAATAAACCTATTTATCCAATGTTCATGATTAGGCCGGACCCAATGTCACTCCTGATGACGGTATTTAAATTTTGATTTTTTAATTAAAATACATCACAAGATTTTTGACAAGTAATTTGGTAGCAGCTGCAAAAAAAAACTAAAAAGCATGCAGAGCTGATTTAGTTTTATATCCCATTTGAGAAGATATTCTTCAGTACAATCATGGTTTACGAAATGTAGATAACCAAATGCAAATTTTCAGCGAATTGATGGTTTTGTTACATGGATAACAAAATATGAATCCTAAAGATTAAAACACGTGAACATTGGTTTCTTTATGAGTTTTATTTTCAATTCATATTAAAACAATGACAAAGTTACAAAAAATGTTAGCAATAGATTTTTGCCTAAACATTTCTTAAAAACTCAGATTTTCATTTTTGTTGAAACTAAAGTGTATGGTTAGATGCGTTTTGGAATTTTTTTTTTGCATAATATGGTTTTTTCATATGCAAACTTATTCTAAAGTAACACAGTTTTGCATATAATTAAATATGTTGAGTGCCATCCCTAGTAACATTTTAGGTTCTAAGTAAGTCATAAAAGCCTATTTATGCCGTATAATGGTTTTCAGAACCAGGATAAAACCTGTAGCATATGCCTCGAAATTTCAATTTATGCCGTGAAAATTCACTATCCCTATCCAAGATATTTAGATCCAGTAGGTTTTGGGAATAAAAACTAGTAAAATTAAAGTGATTTACCATGATTGTTTCATTTGTTTGCAATCACAAGATATTTATTTTATGATTTTAAGAAATGCTTCAATGTTTTTTAATGCCAATGTATTTTTGAAGTTGAATGATCATGTTTTATTATAACAACAATTCTTTTAATATATTTATTGTCTATTAAAGACCCCTGCCATGGTTGAACTAAACCCAGCCCGAAGTGTTTCCGTATTCATGATAAAACAGAAGGTCTCAATACCGGACGATGGGCAGGGCCTAGCCAACATATATCTCTTCCTGGGTAGCCCTTTCTTCCCGACTGACTCGCCAGCAAAAATCACAACGCCAGAAGAAAATGTAAACAGCCCCTCGTTACACTTCTTCTCCGAGAGAGCGAAGAAATCACAGAAATGAATGCGATGGACGCTCGAGGAATTTCCTCTCTTGGCCAAATAAAAGCAAAGACATACAACAACAAAAAACATCTCAAACATATATCTCCTTGAGGCGTCGCTTTGGGGGGGACCTCCTTCGAGTTCCGCACTGTCCGTAACCTTGGCCAGGAAATCATCGATCCAAATTCCATTTTCCGAAAGCATTAACTAGCGCGGAGCAGATTTGTTCGGCGAGAGGAAGTAGGAAGCTTTCGGCGCGCGCCAAACCGGAAGTTTGTGTGTGTGTGTGTGACTCACGATAATGGACAAAAAGCGCGAAATCGTACGGTACCAGCTGGCTGAAGGCCATCAGAAAGATAGTGGATTCCGGGTTCTGGCAGCAGCAGCAGCAGCAGTGCTCTCTAGACAGTGGTGGTTGGTAAACATGTCAGACCCCTTGGAAAGGTTGACCAAACAACAAAAACTATCAATCATAGCCTGATGCGTGTGGCGTATTGTCGTACGGTTTTTTGCAGGGTAACCTTTTGTGGATTGTTTGTCGCACGTCCACTTTTGTTATCTCACCCACAGAGTGTTGGAAAGTTGTGTGTTAGCAGCTTTCTGTTGCTTTACTTTAGTTGGATTGTAATGTATTGTGTAGTGCAGATTTCTACTAGTTTTTTTTCTTTTGTGAACTAGTTGTGATATATGACAAACAATTTCTATGAACCGGGAAATTTATATTTTTTGATTTTGCTGAAACATTGACGAGTATATATTTTTTTGTTAATAAAAATCTCCGTACAATGAAAAACATAAAATAGTTTACATGGATTTCTATTGACATAAACATTTTTTTTCATATGGCAGAAACAATTTTCAAATTTTTAATAACAAAAAATGAAATTATTGTAAAATTTCTCAATCAAACATTTGAAATGGACTCTGTTAGATTAAAAGTTAATAAACAAGAAAAGTCATAGCAGCACCACACAGTTACTCTGTGGCAGCACCCTCATGCCATGTGACGAAAGGATAAACAAGAATCGATCAAAGTATTCATGGAAATGTAATTACCGGCTCTGGGCAGTAAACAACAAAACAGACAATTCCGTGTCCAAATCAATGCCCGAAAGTGCACACCAAATTGCAGACGTCCTCATCGTCGGTGCCGGCCTGTCTGGGCTGTGTGCGGCCAAACGCATCCGGGACAAGCACCCGTCGGTCGGAATCAAGGTGCTGGACAGATGCTCCGCTGCCGGGGGCAATTTGTCCGGCTTCAAATCACGCTGGATCACCGAGAATCATTTCCACGCCGTTGAGCTTTGCCGGGAGTTGGGGGTGGCGTTGGAACGGCGGAACGGTGCGGTGGGAGTTGCTGGTGGTAGACGGAGGGATGTAACGCCCTTTGGGGGGCTCGTCTGGGGTCCGTTGGCCAGTCTCGAGTGCACCCGGTTGATGGCGGAAATTGACTCTCTCTGCTCCGGTCGGTTTATCGCCGAGTACCCGATGAATATGGATGAATTTCTGGAGGCAAAGTTGCTCTTTGAGACGTCGAAGGAGTTTTTTCGATTTTTGATCAAAATCAGCTGTGGATACAACCCAGTGGAGCTGACCGTGACGGATTGGTTAAAGTTTTGTCAATCAATGGCGTCGTCCATGTCTTGTCTGTACGAGATGCTGACGATGTCCGAAGACCACTTGGTCCCGGCTGGAGGTGGAGAATGGGCCGGGCTGGTGGAGAAACTCGTTGAAGCAATCGGACCGGACGATGTAATACTTTCGTGTGAAGTCACTCATGTGCAATATACGGACGAGGATTTCGTGATGGTCCACGATGGCAGTGGCGGCCACTGGCTAGCCCGTACCGTCATTTGTGCAATTTCGTGTAATGATTTGTTTCAGATCCAGTTTGTACCGTCTCGTCCGATGATTTTGCTGCTCAACGTACCGGACTCGAGTGAGGCAAACATCACACATGTGACCGAATTCAGGGCGCAATTTCGGTCATCCGAGTGGAGGGACCAAGGCTACTCCGGGAATCTATTTCTTCCATCCCGGAGAATAATTTGTTTCGAGAGCACCGAAAGGTACGGCCTGGTCGGATCATTTTTCCACGTGGAAAATTTGAGTGTTATCGATGCTCGACAGACCATCCTTGGAATCCTGGCCAGCACGCTAAACAGTCCCACCCTCATGGATCCACTTTCATTCAACTCAAATTGCAACCCAATACCGTTCTTCGTCGAAGCTCCATTCAACTTTCACCGGCGAATAATTCTTTCCTCCTCAAACGCAAGCTGCTGGTACCGAGGATTCATCAATGGCTCCGTCCAAGCAGGTACAGATACAAAGTCCACTCTTGAATCTCTCGCCCCTTAAATCTCAACCCCCTCCGAAAATCGCCAGGAATCAAGGCGGCCATCCTGGCCCTGCTGGAGGTCCGACCGCAGACCATCAACCTGAAGGACGTCACCGACATGCAGTGCGTGCTGTTCAAGTACTTTCGGCCGCAGTCCCCGCTCGAACGGCTCTGGGCGATGGTCAACCTGGCCAGCGTGCGGCAGCTTGTGGCCATCGTTAGCACAATTGTGGCCACGTTCAGGATGGTGCGTGGGATGGTGAGGAGTTTGTTCGAGTGGAAGCTTCAAGTGGAATAAAGCTGAAGGTTTTAACTAGAATGTTGATGTTTTGGAGAATCTAGAAGACACGGATTTGTTTTTTTTTTAATTTGACCGCCTAATAATTTCCACGTTTTGCTACATTAAGATTTGTTTTAAACAAAAAGAGAAAAAAAGGAAAAAGAAACTACACTGAAATTAAAAACGGACAAAATTTTTATATTCTAGGAATTTCGCCTCTTTTCCTAGTTTTGTAATCGGGTTTTCTGGATTACTAAATAAGGAAAAGTGGTAAAATTCCTATAAATTTCTTACTTTTTTTTTTTCACTGTATGTTGTGTTTTATTATTTAATTGTATAACTTTATCAGGACTGTGGAGTCAGAGTTGGATCCGGAGTCGGAGGAAAAAAAATGGAACAATTTTCGAATCTACATTAACCCAGCAGGCTCATTTTTTCATCTAGAACAAAAATTTTCATTTTAAATTTCGTGTTTGTTCTAACTTTGCAGGGTTATTTTTTAGAGTGTAACAATGTTCTACAAAGTTGTAGAACAGACAATTCGATGCCTCTGTGCTCTTTTATGCTAACTAGATAGGAAAACCAGCAAGCTTAGAACAAGAGAGCACAAAGGCATCGAATTACAACAAAAATATGTATAATCATAAGGGGTTCACTACAGCATCACAAGTTATTACGATTTTACAAAAAAAAAGTTTGTTTTTACTTTTTTCTTTTTTTTATGATCATTTTTTCAAAGCCTTTACATTTCAAAGAAATTGAAAATTTGACAATATACCTCTCCCATACTGAACAAATTTGAAACAGATTAAATTTTTTGTTGAAGTTGTGAAACTGAAACTTTTCAAGGACTTTTTCTATGTGACTTAGTAGGCCATTTTAGATTATCAGTTTATCCATTCAAATGTTCATACAATTTTTGAGCTGTCCATGTTCATACAAAAATGCTCTCAAAATATAAAAAAAAACAGTTTCTTGAGAACTGGTTTTCTGATGATCTTGGCGTCTCTGGGCAAGTGATTGGTATTGATGAGAAGAATTTAGGAAAAAATTCCAAACGCTAAAATAAATTTGGGCTTTTTTTCATTTTTTTTTCACGTAAAAAATTGAATTGTTCAAATTAATTATTCTTGTAAATGTTGAAGATAACCAAAACAGTCTTTTTTTTAGCCTTAACATGATCAAAATTCAATATGGCCATTTCTCATTTTTGTTTTTGCTTTATTTTGGAAGGAAACTTCAATTAAAAATCGAAAAGAACATTAAATTTTTTGATGAAGCGCTCAAAAGAACAAGTTGTTAAATCCATACACTTTTTAAAACTACCTTGAACTTTCACTCACTTCCGTTTCAAAGTGCTTCCGCCGGGGTTCGTCATCATTAGCACCAAATGAAAGTGAAAACTTGTCCCTACTGGCCACATCATGCTCGTCCTGATAAAGTCGCCAACGAGTTGAGTAGATGGCACCCATAATTATTCCAATTAATTATCGAACTTCCGCCTGGTTGCTTACGAGGCTGCTCCTCATTTGCCACAACTTATGTGATTCACATCGGCCACCATCAGAACCGCCAACGATGATGGGGAAGCAATTATCGCTAAGGACTTTGATGATGGACGCAAAGTTAACCAACGGTTGATATTGGCTTCGTAAAAATGCTAAATGCCTCCACCGTAAGTGATCGATCAACGGGGTATTGCACAAACTGTCTTGCAACTCTATTATTAGTTTGTTCTCAAGATTCGAACGCGGTTGTGCATACTTTAGCTGGCTTATTGGCCAGAGTGACTTCTCACTTTGCTGGAGCCAAACACAATTGAGCAAAGCTAATATTAGCACTGTGTGTGTGATATCGATTATGTTAGCGGGAAAGGTCCACGTGTTCGTGTGGGTATGTTCATATGTGACACGTGGGCCACTTGGCAGAGTGAGAGAGTGTCGAGTTTCCCTTTTTCCATATGAAACAATGCATGCTAGTTTGTAGCCAGAATGGTGCCTGGGAAACTCTTTGACTGCTATCGTTCGATCAATTGAAAGCTATAGCTACGTTTACAGTTTCCTGTAATTCACGCAAATTGGGTTTCCCCTTCCTAAGTACATCCATATTTTCAGTTGTGTAATCCAAACAAAATCAATAACGCGTAATTCAAATTTAATTACACCGAAAAGCACTGAATCCTTTTGTTTTGTCAAATTGGCAAATTTGAAATTTGATTGGAGTGCCAATTGAGTCATGCCAATCTATTGTTCCATTTGATAACACTAATTTGGGCCCAATCAAAAGAGGCTCAAAACCGGCTGCTCCATCAGAACTCGACAGCTGCTGCACTTGATTTATTGAATCTTCAAAAATAATGAAATTGGCTTCAATTTTTCGGTCGCATACAGTTTGTTGCAAACGTTCTAAGAGAAAACCAATATAGGGAAGCAAATTGGCGTTGGATTTTTGCTCTACCTACACGTGTTGCATGCCAAATTGTGATGCCAGATTCTTGTTGATGGTTTGTCTGGGTTTAGGCGCTATTTTTATTTATTTGTAATATTGTTGTTCCGTTTTGTTATGATGATATTTATATTGAAAGATTCTCCAAAAAAATAACCCATTGAATTTTGTTTGGCTTGTAAAATTGCTTTAATCATTGTGGGTCCCTTTTCAAAAAGACATTTAGTATATTTGTTTTGTTCTGAAGAATTTTGTTGTCTTAAGTCAATTGAGTGGTTCTCTACGATCGCAATTCGACCTTTCTTTGTATTTTTTTATTTGAACAAAACTTTGTCCATGTTATTCCTATGTCCAAAGAAATCATTTTGCATCGTAAGTTTTGTTTGATTTTTCATCACTCGTCGTATTTATCTAACTCGGTGAACCTTGTTAGATAAATGTACGACTCGTGCTGAATGAATCCTCTTTTTGCAACTTGTTGCATAAACTACTATTTTGGGAACCTTTTGGGTAACAAATAACTTTTAAATGAAATACTTTGAGTTTAGCAATGGTTTAAGCTCGAATTTGTATCCGGTCAATCTGTTGCTGTATTTTTATGACAAATTATACATAGAAAAGATTTTTATTTGGTCGTATTGAGGTTTCCAGCTTGGATGTTGGGGTTATTTCAAAGAAAGCTAGAAATCTGGTAAAATCGGGTTGGATACTTTTGATTTAAGGTCAAATTTGTAATTTAAAGTCTCTTGAGGCACATTCATAAGAAATTTGATGGATATAAACATTAACCCATCGATTTCTATCGACTTTTCTGAAGAAAAATCCTATAAAATCTTCAAAAAAAAAAAAAAAGTTGCTCTAGACCCACCGACAAAATATTTTGCCGGACCCCGCAAAATGTCGGGAAAGATCCCTTCTTTCATGGTGGCAAATATCAGACTTGCCGAATTTTTTATCTTGTTTGTTCTAGAAAACTCACCGTGATATTGTCTTATAATTCAAATAATTCTACAGCAAGCTTTTAAGGAAATCCCAATATTCAAACTTTACTTTATGTTGCATAAAATTCCACAACAAAAACAATAATAATAACCACAGCTGGACGCAATTTTTGGCTACAAAATTACCCTCCATCCAAATTCACAGCAAGTGGTTTTGCATTATTTTCCCCTCTCGCAAACGAACCAGAAAACTGCCCCCTTGGCCAACCGGAGCGTGTCTTGATCGGATTGATTTGAGGGACGCAAAAATTCCACAACCAGAAAAAAGCTCAGCACAGAGCCCGGAAATCCCGTATAATATATTTTAAAATTAATTCTCAAACAGTGACCAGCCACGTGGCTGAAAATTTCAATAATTAAATTACCACTACACAGAGAGAGAGATTGCTGCTGCTGTTTTTGAGTGCTTTTTCAAGTTGTTGCTGCTGTCGGTGCTGAGGAGTGATAGTTGACCGTTGTTGTTGGCACACAGAGTGGCAGCTGGCCGCCTTTTCGGGGGGAGGTTGGCCGGTCACATGGCTTTTTCATGGTGCCGTAGGCAATTGATTTTTGGTTTTTTATTCGGTCCGTTGAGGATTATGCATGCAAACAAGGATAAAAAAAAAATGAAACGATTTCCATCCACCAGACCAGACACCTGCAGCACCAGGTGGAAACATCGTCAACAGTTGAATGAGCGCGCAATAGTTGTGTTTGATTTGTATGATATTTGTTGATTCCGATTTTATATTATACTTGTTTTCAATTTCATTCACAGGGTTGTGTGGCAATTTTGAGCGTCACGTGGATTTTATGTTTGACCTGTTTCGGGTTGCTGGTGCTGCCAAAAGGTAAGTGGAATTAAAGTTTATCTTAAAGTAGCTTAAATCGATTTTCCAATTCGGACTAAGATGTCACACGAGAAATTTCCAACCTTTAATTGAGCTCACTTTCACCGTCATGTCGTCATGCAGCGGATTCAATTTCAAGATTTACGACCCATAACTTTACGAATCGCCGGCATAAAACAAACTTACGACCTTTTGCGCGACTTGGTGGACCGCACTCGCAGCCGAGAGTCCTTTGGCTTATGAATAATGTACTGCTCTCTTTAAAGCCATCCTAAATATATGAATATCCTCTTCCTGGTGTGGCGAACGCAAAAGCTCCCGTCGTTCCGCACCCTCAAGAGCTACCATAATCCCGGCAACAATGTATGTTTACTTCCAAACGTTATTCGAGTGCTGGCCAGTTTGAAAGGGGAGGGTGGCAAAATGTGGCGAAATTTTACCCACATTCGTCAGTTGGGGCGGCACAGGATTTGGTTAGGCACAATAGAGTCCACCAAGTGGCCAATTCGTTTTGGCGGAGGCCGTAACTTGGGTTGTTCTGTGAGGACTTGTGGGGTTTCCTTTTTGTAAAGAGATTTTACGGCAAATTTATTTGATTTGGACAAAAGTATGAATGAGCAAGATATCCACTCATGCAGAAAGTCATAAAATAATGAGACTTTTTTTATGCTTTGTGAGAGCAGAAACTCTGGTTCATGTTTTTCCTTATTTCTTGCATGTTTTGACTGTACTGTTCGTTGAACGTATTTTTTTACAGAAAATTACTTTTAATTCACTTAAACCACCAATATTTTTAATAGAAGGTTAACGCTGTAATCACAGCAATTTGTTAACCAAATGCTATTAAATCCGGGTACCGTAAACCGGTGTGATGTGATAGGATTTCAATATGTTTTTCAAATATCATTTAACCTTAAGCCTTTTCTCAAGATTAATATTTTTAAAACAGAGCAATTCTCTACGAAATCGGTTTTTTTTTTAATTTATATTTTTGTATTTTTAATCCCGCTGAAACTTTTATGGTGCTTTCGGTATGCCCAAAGATTTTGCATTTTGCAACATTAGTTTGTCCATTTAATTTTCCTTACAAATTTGGCAGCTGTCCATACAAAAATGATGTATGAAAATTCAAAAATCTGTATCTTTTGTAGGAATTTTCAGATCGATTTGGTGTCTTCGGCAAAGTTGTTGGTATGGATATGGACTACACGGAAAAAGAAAAATGATGCACGGTAAAATTTTTTTTGGTGATTTTCGATGTTTTCGAAAACAATATTTCAATTATATTTTTAAATCAATACTAACATTTCAAAAGGGCGTAATACTTGATTTTTTTTAAAGTATAGTTTTCGATCGGCAAATTTCACGAATTTTTCATATTTTAACTTTGAAAATTGGACCATTAGTTGCTGAGATATCGACATTAGAAAATTGTGAGTTGTTTGGGTGAGGCTTGGAAAAAAATCAATTTTCCTGTTTTAAAACTTTGCATGGCAATATCTCAGCAACTAAGGGTCGTATCAACATAGTTCAAAAAAGCAAAATATAGAGAATTTTCTCAGCTTTTCAAATTTCAAGATTTTCAAAAAAAAATTAGATTTTCAAAAAAAGTTACCTACAAATTGTTTTAACTTGAAAACGGTGCACTTTATCAAAATTTCACTACAGAACTTTTTGATTGCAAATTCGATTATTCATCAAAAAATCAAGTTGAAAATTTTTTGCGACCACTATTCCGATTTAACAAAAAATGTCAGTATTGATTAAAAAATCAATTTATAGTGACAAAAAGGGAAATAAAAAAATCACCAAAATTTTGTTTGCCGTGTATAATTTTTTTAAGTGTAGGGTAGAGTTAGAGTAGTCATCAATGAGACACGGGGAACAATGATAAAATGGCTCTCACAAGTAGTAGTTTCAACCAATCAGGCTCATATTTTGGGAAAGGTGTGTCTACATAATAGTGGCTTTGATTTTGGACGTTCCGTTGGAAAGTTGTTTGATTCTGGGGTGTGAAAGTAAATTATGGACAAAAATTACTTTTTCGCTCGCAGGTTGCCATAAACACCAAAACTAACATTGTTTTAGATTTTTTTCGACTATTCATAGGGAATAAGTTGGGCTGCAATGTCCTTTCATTAGGTTTGACCAAAATCAAGAATATACCCAGAATCCAGGGCTGTCTCATTATTCCCCACTCCTTTCAGCCCATGGTAACAATGAGACACTTTGTTTTTTCTTAAATAAAATTATCAAATCTATGTAATTCTTTCAAAACAAATCGAAAGTGATTTTTGGCATATTTATTGAATTTTAACTCCAATTAACGTAATATCGATTTCATATTTTGGTCAATGTTAGAACACATTAAAAGAAACTAAATGTAACAAAAAGCACATTAAAACATGCTGATAAAAAAAAAATACAAAAAATCGTTGAATGTTCAAAACCAAAAGTGTCTCATTGATGACTTCCCTACCCTAGTCCTTATTCATACCTACAACTTTGCCGAAGGCCGATCAAAAAATTCCTTCAAAGATACAGATTTTTTGAATTTTCATACATCATTTTTGTATGGATAGCTGCCAAGGAATGGAAAATTATATGGACAAACTAATGATGCAAAATTGCTTCTTCGGACATACCGAAAGCACCAAAAAAGTTTCAGCCGGATAAAATAATACAAAAATAAAAATTAAAAAAAAGACTAATTTCGCTGAGAATTGCTCTTTAGCAAAAAAATATCTTTTCTCATTTTGGCCGCAATCTTGGAATTTAAATTCTTAATCACTTTAGAGCATTTATGTGGTCCAGATCACAAAATTAAGTAGTTAATATATTTGCCGAAAACTGTGGAAGTTTTTAGCTTCGGTGTCTTCAGAAGAGTTGTTCAAATGGGATTAGGATGATATTGAAAATCTAACTTTCTAGGAATATTTTTGGGATTTTTTTCTTTTCTAAAAAGTTTTTGGGTTGTTGGCAAGCTACTTTGTTGAAAACACATTTTTTTTTTCTCGTAATCTACGCTTTCTACGACCAATTTACGAAGACTTGATTATCTGAAATGATTTTTCCGAGGATTTCAGAAGATTGAACCTGGACTCCATTGAAAGAATCATATGAGACCGCTTCACATTTTTTTTTCAAATCATTGAAAGAAATATCTTTTTTTTTAATTTTAACATCACGAAAACATATTACATTTATCATAGTTAATTTCTTTCGTTTTTTATATGAGTTGATTACAGCAAGTTGTTTCTAAGCGGCAAAAATGATTCATACAAGATGATTACCGTTAGTTTCAAATTAAAAAATTTTGGTAGATTCGACATGGGAACCGAAAAAAATCAACGGCCAAATGTATGCAACAGCGCTCGTTTTGGTAGTCAAAAAACCCCATTGGAGGTAAAATGAGAAATTTACCGTTATTTAAAACATATGAAATGCACTGTACACTTTCTAAATTTAGAAATAATTTAATATAAACTAATATAGAAGTGCTAGGCTTAAAAAAAAGGTGTTTTTGCGCCATGAGTTTATTGGTAAATATCCAATATATTTTTCATCCCAAACCCAAGCACATGCTCCAACTCCAACGAAAAACAAAAAAAAAACTATCACACTGTGAAAAGTTACACCACCACCGGAGGACTGTTCCAACTTCCGCACTCGCAACGACTTTTAAATTGAGTTATAAATTCTTGCCCAACTTAGTTCATACAATTCAATTTCGGATGCCCCCTACCGGCCCGATTCTCTCGTCATAACTATATATTTCACCCTTCTCCCCCAGGATACTACTTCAACAAATCCGGTCTGCTGGCGTGCGAGCCGTTCTACAGCAAATCGTCCTACCGGATACTGTCCAGTTGCGCGCTGTACTTCCCGACGACCATGGTCCTGATGTATTGCTATGGGTCAAGTTTTCACGCCAATCGATACAGACTGGCGACGCCAGCCGGGGCCGGTGCCACGGCCAGTTCGATGGCAATCGCAGCGGTAGGGGCCTCAACGGCGACGGCGACGACCACCACCGAAATCGGCGGCAATTTGTCCTGCGCGGGGACACCGACGGGCATCTCCGTCGCGACGCCCTCCTCGATGTCCTTCTCGGAAAAGGTACGTTAATGGTGCTAATTTTGTCATACGTTGTCTCCGCTGATCCTCCGGTAGCAACTCTGGAACTATTTTTGTGTGTTTTTATTTGGTTTAAAAAAAATCCTTGAAATACAAAAAAAAAAACCTTTTTGTTCAACTTTCTCATTTTTGAGATAAAGGTCAAAATGCTTTACAACTCATACAAATGATATAAAATTGTTGTCGGTACACGGTGAAAAAAGAGTTCCAGGAATCGTGAACAAGCGTTTATGAAATTGGGAACCACGAACAAAGTGTTAATTTTCCATGGTATCTTCTTTTTTCTCCGTGAATACAATAAATTTCAAAATATTTTAAAACAACAGTCCAAAAAATTATAAAAAAAATTTAATTACAATTGCTCCATTGCTTCAAAAAACAACCAAAAAAATTTTGAGTTTCACAATTTTGTCTAAAGTCTTGAATCTAAATCAAGACACTCAGTTGCCAGTTTAAACTGTACAAATACCATCAAGATGTACTCTGCCGCTCTAATCGTGTCCGTCCCATATGTAAAAAGAGAGTGCTGAGATAACGCTGTGAGAAGCCCAAAAAAAGTTTCACCATTTTTCTCATTCTAAACCAACATTTTCTATATAATTTTTTATACAGTTATTTTGATATCAGTCTAAAAAACACCACTATCATAAATTTGATTTAAAAAATTAACAATTTGATGGTAAATTTGTGAAATTTTCAACAAGGGACCAACTTAACTTTATTTGTCCATAAATAAAGGCAGGTCAGTCATGGTATCAAGGTAGGCTAGAACATTTACACCAGAGATTCATCCTGATTCAACTGTCATTTCCAGGTTTGTTTTGGAGGTTTGTTTGTTTTCCAAGTAATTAATGGTCACCAAATGATACAAATTTGTTTATTTCAGATTTTTATAGGATTCCAAGATACAAAAATATGACCAGCAACGACACCAGAAATTTAAGAAATACAGAGGCAAATGACATATTGATGCAAATCTCAACTGCTTAACCGTAGGAATTAATTTCAAAAAAATCCGCTTTTCGGAGGTGGAATCTTTTCCAGAACCAGGATCAAGCCTATTAATTCAAAACAATATAGAACTAATTGTATGGTGTAGACATTAGCCATAACGGTATGCATTTAATTTTTTCTATTCGTAGTTTTTCCTTAAAGAAGAAAAAAAAAGCAAAAAAGGTTTGGATTATTTCGTTTTAAATATTCAAATATTTCTTCAGAAATGAACAGATAATGATATTTTTATGCTTTACGTATTCATAAAGCCATTCTCTGTAAAATTTAAACAATTCTGCATCCACTCAAACGATTTGCGAGACATTTCTATATGAGAAACTGACCTGCCTATATTTTGTATATGGGACAGCACGAAAGTCATATTTATTTTGGAATTTTTAGAACAAACATTACTTGTTCATTCAATAGGCTAAAATAACATGTAAAAACAAGACTTTTGTGAAGTTTATCTCATTTTTGACAAAAATACATATGGGACGGACTAGATTGGAGCGGCAATACTATAAATATTTTATTTTAAAAGAATGCATGCAAAATATGCATGTTTGCATCGAATTCCACAAACTCCTTTTAGCTTTGGAATCACTCAAATTTTGGGCTAAAATTTTTGTAAACGGCATTTCTTAGGTCCTAAACCAGCTGTTAACAGCAAAACAATCGGTCATTTGTGTAACAAATTGGATTGGATTTAAAGAATTCACAATTATTAATTTCTTCCTTTCTTTCCTGAATCTTAGGAAGCTTATGGAAGGTTTTTTTAGCATTCGTTTTTATATAATATTAAATTGCTTGTTGCATTAATAATAATCTTTAAATATATTCGAAATGAAAATTGATGCAAAAAAAAATCATCCAAAACAAGATGATGTGTGTGGATTTTGAAGCGCTGGAGAATTCGAAGAATTTTTGTTACCAGAAACTCTCATTCTAGTGAAATCCGAAAAACCTCATGGAGCTGTGTAATTTTTCCGTTGGATGAGGCCTCAGCTGTGCTTGAACATAAATACCACCTAAATACGTGTACGAGTACGTCTAGAATGCCCTCGACCAGACAGCGCTAAAGCCCACGTGAGCCGATTCCACAACATCCCAAACATGCTGGAAAACAATCGATTTGTTGTTTATCCAGCACGGTCGGACAAGCACTGCTACTAAACCGCGGTGGGTGTTAATTGCAATGTAATTCGGATTGTCGTTTCAATTATTGCGCTATAATGGCGCAAATCTAGACAACAAGCAAAGCGAGCGGAACGTTTGAAACGGACTAATAGTTTTGTACTTTGTAGCTTCAGCTTCGAATCAAAGTGCAATTTTGCATTGTTTCTCGATTGCTGGATTGTACCCCCTAAGAGGATCCCGTTAATGACGGCTTGGTAGCGCCGTCGGATATGAAATGGGTTAGAAATGGATTTTGCACGCTCGCACAGCTCACACAGCTCAGCTGAAATCGAATCGATTTACAATCGCGGCTTCAATTAGTAAAGGATTCGATAAATTTAGATCGTGGTTCGCCACAATGAGCAAGGAATCAGACGAGTGGAATTGGAATTGGTTTACGAGTTGGAGGCACAATTATATGATCGATGGTAGACGTGTGTGGAAATGGTTATAATTAATCGATGAAGGCTGGCAGGTGCTTGTGTGCCTATTGTATGTGTGAATGGTGAACCATCTTTCAATAATGGCTGTTGGTATTGATTTCTATCACATATAATTAATGTTTTGTCCAATATTAAGCTGCCAACTCCTGGTTGTAGATAATCCTTGATAATATGTGTTTAATGTCCAAAACTAAATTAATAATTCCAAATATTTATAAATACTTTTTCTATGATCACAATACAGCCCTAGCGACTCTGTTGTTATTTCAAAAGACGCGTATTTTTATGCTCTAAATATTTCCCGAAGACACCAAAATTGCCAAAAATAATACAATAAAGATACGCAATAAAAACACATTTTTGATGGGCCACACTACTGCTTTAATATAAAATGCTGTAGAATGATCAGATTAAGAGATAGAGATTTGGTGTCTTCGAAAAAGTTGTTTGAAATGGCTAGTACTACAATACTGCCGAAGAAAGTATACTTCTATCTCATCTAGAAGCGAAGATAGTTTTCGAAAATATTAAAAATTTTTGGACCACCCTAATAGCGTTGTGACCAAAAAATGTAGAATTTTATTCTTAACAAATGCTTCTTAGACACCGAAGCTCATAAATGCATCCCTGAAGCGGAAATAAATTATTCCTGCTAAATTTGCGTTTCCGACCACTGTGCATTCTTTGAGAAAACAGATCATATTCAATGTTGACGTGCAAAATGTCTTTCCCTTTTCAACTAAATATCATTATGATATGAGATAATTCGTTTAATTTTTCACCATAAAATATTTCCAATCTACCTAGTTAGTTACGGTTTTAACGAAAACCTTTTTGTATTTTTTTTTTCTTTTGATGATTCACAGCAATCCTATGTTTGAAAAAAATCACCCATTTTGAAAAAAAACCTTCTACTCTCTGGTTTTCTAAAAAAAATTCAATACACTTAGATTTAGGAGCTTATCTATCAAAGCCTAATAAACAAAAACAAACAAATGATTAACTCTCATCTAAGCTCTATTTTGGGGCCATTCGTATTTGGAGGGTTCTTCGAGCAAGAGAGAATAACGAGGAATGGAGAGTATGCAGCTTGAAGGAACTGGAGTATCTATCAAAATCAAATCAAAATCAAATCAAATTATTCGCTCTACAGCATTGCCTTGGCGTTCTCGATTACCAGATTCCAACTCGAAACTAGGTGTCCGAAGGCTTGATTGTTGAGGCAATTACAAACCTCTTTTTACACCTTAGCTTCCATCCACTCCGGGATTCGAACTGACGATCTTTGGATTGTTAGTCCAACTGCTTACCAGCGACTCCACCGAGACAGGCCCCAGGGAGACGACTCCTGCACCTGGACTGAGCTAACGACCTAAACTTTTTAGGTTAGTCCGGGGCCGACGGAAGGCGTGATCAGACGAATCTCGTCTCGAAAAATGCCACCGGGACCTTCTGGGCTCAAAACCCAGGCCGACTGGGTGAGAGGCAACCACGCTTACCCCTACACCACGGGTCCCGAAGTTTTACATAATTAATAAATATCACAAATTAATATCATGTTAGTAACACGAGTGTTTTTTCAACGTTATGGTTGATTTTGTCTGTTTTTTTTTTTAATTGAATCAGGTCTTTTGAATATTTTTCAAAGTTTACAATAAATCAGTGTCAAAAAATATATTTTTCAAAACATTTTTTTTTGAAATTTGACATATACTTTCTTGTGTTGATAATCATTTTTAAGTATGATTGAAGCAGTTTAAAAATATATTGATCTTGTGTTATGTTTTAATGTACCGCAAATACCGCAAAAACTTTTTTTTATTTCGAAAAAAATGTTTTTGGCAAGACTTTTTTTAAACTAATTATTGCAAAAAACTGTTCTTGTTATGAAAGATTTGAATAACCTTATTCAATCACACTAAATGTTATATTTTAATCTTCAGCAAGGTTACTAAAATGTAATCTCAGTTTAAACATTCAATTGAAACTTTTCATGATTCATATAACCATTGTAACGCAAATCTTGACAAAGCTATGAACGTCACTCGAAACCATTCTGCGAACAATCTAACTGCCATTTCCAGACGCCTCCAGCACGCAATTATCCAATCTACAGGTTAACATCTTCACCTTCGCGGCACCTCCACCGTAATGACCGCAATAAATCAACTCAGCGACGTTGAACCCACCCCCTCGCAAGAGCAAACAAATTATGACTGTAAACCATATTTTGCCCATCCCCACGCGATATTCTGCGCCCATCCTGTTTGCGTTGGCCATTATTCCGCGGGGCAATATCTTCTAATTCAATAGAGGCACCACCGACGGCGTCGTGAAATTGGAGGACAATTTCGCACGGGGAGCATGCAGATCACGTTCCGTACCCCAAAGTGGCCCACGCGCTTCGTGGACAATAACAAGGCAATATTCGATGGTGAAAACATTCGACACCCACCAACACCACCCACAAACTTGCGCTCCTTTGTCATCCCCCCCAAAAAAGCGTGCTAAATTGTAAATTTATTCATGTAAGAAATCATCGTTTTTCCACGATTGCAGGGTTGACCTGGCCAGCACACCTAAGCTTGCCATGCCAAGTCGGAAGCTTGGAGGAAACTTCCAAATGACCTCTTTTCAACGCGCTATCACTATCGAACCACGTTTTCCGGACGGTTCCACGGATCTTTTGCTAAGGCACATCTTTATGGCCGTACTTCCGCCGCTGTACCTCCATTCGTTGTTAACGGGGGGAAATTCGAGGGGTTTTGTTCGTTCCTGCGTACGCGGTGCTTTGAATTGAAGCTCTTTTCAGGCACTTTTTCATTCCGAACGGTCTAGCTTTGAAGGTCCGGAATTTGGCACCGGAGACTGACGGCACCAGCTCAGTGGGTGGCCTCTGCAATTTCTAATAATCGACTTTTGATTGCCAGAATGTCACTGGGAATATTTCCGGGGAAGACAGTGCTTTGCTGGCTAAAAAGGTCTGGTTTGGGAGCGATTACTCTCACAAAACGAGTAAGAGTACGCACATGAAGGTACAGTAGAGCTTCGAAGTCGCCTTTATTTTAGGCTAGCATGATAAGTTCTGTTAAGATCGAGTATGGGTCATTCTCGGCCAACTCACACGAAATCGGAAAAAGTTGCTATGACTCCTCTTCGATTCGTGAAATTTGTCCTTAGAGCAAAGATGAGGCTGTACGACTCCTTAATTTTTAAACAAAAAAAATACACGTTTTCCGGTAAATTGTAGCTAAAAATGGTTAAGAGATAAAAATTGTGTATAAAAACGACTTTTACATATAATAAGACGCCCATTCAATGGCGTGCTCTCAAATTAAAAAAAGAACTTAATTTTGCCATTAATGGAAAATTTAATGTTTATTTGGAATCAAGAGTTACTCAAATGGTTTTTTTTATTCAAAACTCAAGTTGATTTAAAAATTTCGTATTTTTCAAAAGTAAAACAAAGTTCTACAAAGTTCAGAGAATGAAGTTTTTGTACTTGCCAAAATCATATTTTGAAAATAATGTATTGTTAAAAACAGTTCAAATAAAAAATAAAAATTTTAGATAAAGAAGTGTAGTGTAATCATTCAGGTTTAAAGAGCAGTCTTGTCGAAAAAGACAAACAGTATTTTTCATGCAAATTTATAATTTTACTAAATCACGGGGATTTCTATTTCGTAAAAATATAAAAATAAGCTAATGTTTTTCATTTTTTTTTTTTTTCAAAAAACATGCATCGATTTTATGGAAACAAAAGTCTAATCAACTGAAATCTGTATCTTTTGCAGAAATATTTTGATGGATTTGGTATTTTCGGTAAAATGAGGACTACCATAAACCGGGGTGACTTTGATAGGATTTCAATTTGTTTTTAGAATATTTTCCAACTGGAAAGGTTTTTCTCAAGATTATTATTTTTAAAACATGTACTGGGGTAGGCTACACAAAGTCCATGCACTATTTCGGAAAAAAACGTTTTTTCAATAATGCTTAGAAAAATAGTTACGTTAAAAATTCTTAGTTTGAATTCCGGGGTGACTTTGATAGTCATAGTTTTTCTTGTTAAAATCATATTTAAAAAGTTCAAACTTTATTTGTACGTTAAATGTACCATCACTAAAGTAGCGGATGTAGATTTTAAGAAAAAAATCAATGTCTATATTAAGTTAACTAAGTGTATAAGCTTTTAAGCAAAATACATATAAATTTTAGGTAAAATTGTTAAAAAGTTTGAATTTTACCTGAAATTTGTTAAAACTAGTTTTGTTTATAAAATTATCGATTTATATTGCATTTTATACTGAATTCGAAACACGAATCACAAGTTGTCACATTTTACATGAAATTTGTTCAACTGAAATAGCCTATAAATTTAGAGAGATTTTATAATTGTTTTTCAAAAACACATATTATTTATTTTTTACAAACTTTTTTAATCATCTCCTAGTGGAAAATTGTCCAAAGAATCCGAAAATTCATTCCGTTTTCCGATTAAAAATCATGTTCATTGAGAAAATCATGACACTTTGAGAAGTTTTAAATAATGACTTTCATCAACAGTTTCTTAACTATAGTTAACTAACTTGAATTTATGAAAAGTTCTTCTTGAGGAACTTCTCTACCACGTTCAGTATGTTTCTAAACCATTCCTTACGTATTTCAATTGTACTCTTCATTTTGCGGAAAAATCGCAAACCTATCAAAGTCACCCCGGCTATCAAAGTCACCCCGTTTTACGGTACATCAATAATAATTATAAATAACTATTCAAAATTTTTAAATTGAACCCAACATATTAAATTGTAAAAATAAGTGTTTTAAGTCCCTTTCCAAATTTGGTCAGTAATGTTTGTCCTTTTAGAAAATATAGAACATAAAAAAATAAAACAATAATTATTTTTATTGTGAAAAAAATTAATTTAATCACAAATTATTTCAAAAGAGACAAATTTTGTTCAAGAGATACAAACCATTTTTCGGATGAAAATTGCTCACAGACGCCGTCAATCGGTATGTTTGTTTTCATACGACTTTTTCAAATGTTATGCTACATTTTTCGAAGTTCAAACTTTTTCCTTGGAAGCCTAAGGCTTCATCCATAAAGTACGTCACGCTAAAATCAGCCAAAATTTACCCCCCTCCCCCCTTTGTCACGCTTTTCCTATACTTATAACATGCAATGTCACGCTTGCTCAGACCCTCCCTCCCCTCCTATAGCGTGACATACTTTATGGATGACGCTTAACTTGGCCAAAGAACTCCCAGTTCAAATTTAAGCCCGATCCTAGCACTAATATTTTTAATTTGTTCTAAAATGACTGTTTTACCGAAATAAATGTTAGGTACCTTAAAAAATAAAAAAAAATCATGTCTCCATAAAAAAAACATACTTTTCAGCAGCTCTAAAGTTCCCCCAATAAAATTAACAATCATGACAAAAACCTAAATTTTTGCTGAAAATTCGATCAAAAATCCCTTCTCAAGACAGCTGCCAAAATTTACTGGATAACTACTTAATGGACGGAACCAATGATGCAAAACTCTTTTTTAAACTTTTTTTTCAAACTGGCGATTTTGCTGAGATTTTTTTTTGCAAAAAATATACCGGTTCAATTTTGGATTTAACATTTTTTTTATGAATATACGATCTTTACAAAGAATTACTGTAAATCTCTTTAAGGAATTCCCCAGCCACTCGTCACTTTAACCCCGTGGTGCGTTTCAAATCTTCTAAAAGGGAATTGTGTATAGCTGTAGGTATTTGCGTTTGTGAGAAAATGACAAATCTGTAGAATTGAGAGAGAGAGAAAAAAAGAGTCAGCTCCTTTATAACGCTTTTTTTTATTATTTTTCTTCAAGAGGATTCAACCAAAAGAGAGCTCACCAAGCTTCGTTTGCAATGAATAGTGAATAATTTCCCGCCGTGAATGGGGCCACAATGAAAAATGCTTCCAGGGAGGCACTCTGCCACTGTCTCCGTTGTTGTCGTCGTCGTCGTCGTCGTCACAACCCAAGGAGGTTCATCCAAGCGAAAGTGTGTCGGGAAATCCCGTCGGGAGATTTGCGTGTCTGCGCGATTTGTGCTAAACGTTCTAGCGCTCAAGGGAGTGGAATTTGAGCATGAATGGCGGAATGTTTCACGCAATTTTTCAATTTTAATTTTGTGATATAACCAATTGTCATGGAATCACGTATGGTTTGATTCTAACTCGTTTACAATGATCTGAAAAAAACATGGAAATAAGCATAATTTGGATGAATTTTGATAACCACCAATGTAGAATTTGAGAAATCACAACCGGAAAATTGCCTGCAATACTGTTATTGCCTCATCGACGGACGATAAAATATAGCACCAAATTTATGATACATTATTCGCAGCAATATTTGATTGTTGCCTGATCACTTTTTTTGGCGTTGCGTGATGCCTCCCTCCGAGGTTTATCTTGCACTGTTTGGTCCCACTGGTGCTGCGATGCTGCTGCCGCTGAGCAAATAGTGCTTTTTGTCACGGATTTTGTTTGTATGAATTCCGAACTGCGGGAATGTTTTGCCTAGCAACATTTGCAATTGAAATTAATCACACGCCAAGCTAGTTTTTTGCTGGAAACTAGTGAGCTGGAATCTTCCTATGAGTATTGAAAATGCTTTTTGTTATCTAATTTGTAAGTTACCACTTTATGATTAAAATTAATTTAAAATTTTATAAATCCAGCCCATCATTTTAAACTACCAAAAAAATATATAAAAATTGAAATTACAAGCCTAGAGTTGCATTGTTAATTTGATTTTGGTTAACCGCGGCAAATTGTCTTAAAATAATTCTTTGGTGTCGAACTGTCAACACTTGATCGCGGTGGATACTTTTCTACCACAATTTTGTTTTTATCAATGTGGTAAATGCTTTGGTGGATTTTTGACAAATCGAAATATTTCAAGAAAATTGACCGCGGTTAACCAAAATCAAATTAACAACGCAACTTAGGTTTCAACTAGGGCGTCCAATTTTCCCGGGTTTTGAAATTCCCGGGAAACGGGAAAAATATTTTTGGAATCCCGGGAAATTTTTGAAGCTGTAATAATTTTAATTTTATGTTTCATATTAAAACATATTTTAAAAATTATCCCTAAGTCACTACCGCCAACTGGAGATATTTAATCGGGACTGCAGTCTGAATAGATACAGGAGATGTTAGAGCAATAAATTTGGAAATCGGTGTACTAATTGTTTTGTAATATTCCTGTTGTAACTAAAATCAATCAAAACAATCAAAAATTATGAAAAAATGGATAAAACAGCAGTCTAAATTCCTTACTTTTTTAAATAAATTAAATTTAATAGAAAATATTGAAAGCGTAAGGCGGATCTGTAAACTAAAAATTCAGCAATTTTCCCTAACAAGCCAAATTAATGCTGATACATGCCGAATACAAATATGAATGCTTTAAAATTCTTATCGAGTCCTAAGTATTAAACTATTCATCTATTTCACAACCAAATCTGAATTTCCAAACCAAAATTTGATTTGTTTTCAATTTCGGGAATTCCCGGGACAAAATTTAAAAAATCCCTGGATTCGGAAATTCCCGGTTTTAGAAAAATCCCGGGATTTTCGTCCCGGGAATTCCCGGGATGGACGCACTAGTTTCAACATTGTGGTGAAAAAGATGTTTTAAAATGCATTTTACACGCATTCAGTTGCTTCCCAATCATTAGTTTTCAAAATATCGATGTATTGACGGAATTTTTTTTCGCTAAAAAAAACATTACGAGATACTGTTACATTGGTATTTCATGAAAAGTCTTCAAAGGAGTTCAAACATGCATAAACGCAGGAAAATTCATTTTAACTGGTTTTCGGTTGATGAAACTTTGATTTTCATTAAAATTTTGAAGTTTTTCGAAAAAATATTTTTTGCGCCCCGATTTTTGCAAGGGGGGTGGGGGTTGACGTAAACTATATTTGCAACGGCCTTATAAAATTTTCATTTTTTACAATGAAAATTTAATAAACATTCCAAAAAATCACGAGCTAAAAAACGCTTACTACGTGATACTGAAAAAAAATTAACAAAATTTAAGGTATAAGCAGGGTTGCCAGATAACTTTGAGATTGCCAAATTTTTTAACTGTCAGCCAATTTGCCATGCAATTTTTAAACTTTTGGTAACAAAACGAGTCTAATGCAAAATCGTAAAATTGATGAAATATTTGACTAAATTTGAATGTTTATTCAACCTTAACGAGACCCAAAATTTTTAATTATATCATAACTACTTGCCCCTTCCCAATCATAATTGTTAGATTTTTGTCTGTCAGATTTTTCCAGATTTTTTATCTGTACTTGGCCAGAATTTTTCAATGAACAATTTAAACAAAAATAGGTTTTTTTTCAACTTGATCATTTTTTAATCGCAAAAACTGAATATTTTTCGAAAATTTTCACCTTCAAATGCTTATTACTAAAAAACTTGCCCCCTTATAAAAATAAAGTCTCTTTAAATTGCAATTTAATTTTGATCTTTTTTTTATTAAAAAAATCAAAGATCAAGGCAGGCCAAAATGCTTCCATGCCAAATCTGAGAAAAATTGGTGCACTTGGATACTGCTGTTTTGCGTGAAATCGCAGTTAGATTTAATGTTTAAAAAAAATTGAAAAAGTATCATTTAAGTTTTACAATCATTTCATGAACAATTTTTGTCTGATTTGGGCTGTTGGGAACAAATACCAACAGATACAGAATCTTTCTCCACCAGCACCAAATCGTGCTCAATCAAATCAATAGTCAATTTAATGTCAAGTTTGTGGTTTCTGCTGCGCGGATGATGCTCGTATTTTGATAGTTAACCGGAACGGGTACACCAATTCTCTATTCGTCGTGGTGCGATTTCGCAATACTGTTTTCATTGTTATTCCCAATGATTTACGGCGCATAGTGTGTCACACACACAAACACTCAACTGAACACAATCCAGATTTCGCTGCTGTTTGGGATGTTGTTTTTTTACTCTCTCTTCATGTATTGCTACCCCAACCTAGTCAGTCCACCCTTAAAAAGCACCCAACAGCCAATAGGAATAAAATTCATTCATTCATTCATGCTTGTATCCTTTTCTCGTTTTTGGCATATTTTCCAGCTGGCAGAACACGATCAGAGACTGAACGGATCAACTTCACGCACAATGGCGGCGATATCATTAGGTTTTATAGTAATAATTACCCCCTGGACGATACAGGAGATTGTGGCGACGTGCACAGGATCAAAGGTAAGGGGAGTTGGAGTAGGGTCGCATAAATTTGCACTTTGACCGACAGCTAACTGTGTGTGTGGGATCGGGCTATTAAGGGCAGAACGAGCCACCGGCACCAGACATGTAGACACTCTTGAGAACAATTCAAATTCATTTGCACAAACGAGTTGAGTGTTGCATTGCATTTTACACTCCCACTGCAGAAGAGGGAGCGTGTACTTTTGCGGTTGGTGTTTTCACATACCGATGGAATAACAAATTAATTGAAAGTTTGTTGAACTTGCACTGAAATTGCGTCAGACGACGACGACGACGACGATAGTGCTGTTGGTGTCATCTAGCTCAGGAATGCCATGTATTTGCAAGTTATTCATATCTATCGTTGCATCCCCTTTCCAAAGTCAACCCAGGAGGAAGGGGTGGAAACGAGGTGTGATAACTGCATAGTTGAAATGCTTTCCGGACCGTTGCATCCGAGATGGAAACTGTCGTTAACGATTACTGGAGCGTGTGGAAACGGTGTGATGCCCTTAGTTCCCTTTCAAAGGGGACGCTTTGCGCGAGCATCAGGGAAATAAAATGTGCCATCCGAGAAAAGGGGCGGGGGATGCTAATATGGGTGTGATTTTTCATCTTTTTACTTTTTCGCTTTGCTTCCAGATTCCACCTTCGATTGACTTCTGTGTGACGTGGATAGCGTTAAGTAGTAGTTTTTGGAATCCTTTTCTGTACTGGCTGCTGAACGCGCGATTCCGGAGGATCTGCAAGGAGATGCTGTCTTCCAGGGTAATTATAATGATTTTTTTGATTTTTAAGTCGAAATCGATAACCAACCGCATTGTTTCTCAACCTTTATTGATCCATTCCCCCTTGGCTGAAATTTAAGAACTTCATTTCCCCCTTTAATATCCAAATAATGTGTATCATTGCACAAATGTGATAACTTTGGCATTAATGTTTGTGGAAAGTTTAAATATTTCACAGCAATATTTTTTTGCTTCGCTCGCAACAACTCACAAATATTTGCAGCATTTTTAAGAATTTTCATTACCTGCTTATATTCAATGGAATGCAAAACCTCATAAAAAATCTTGACTGATATTTTTTTTTCAAGAAAAAATCAAAAACGTGATATCAAATAACTTTTAGAAAAAAAATATTATAGGATATTAGATTCTTTTTGAAAATAATTGAAATTTGCTCAAAAAGACGCAAAAACTCCCAGAAATTAATGAATTTTTTTTTCGCAAAAAAACCGAACCAACGCAAATCTTCACAAATACAATTTTCCAACAGCTGCTCAGTTAAAAAAAATAGATTTAGTTTTATTTGCACAAAATTAGGCTAATGCAAATATTTTGTCCCTCGGCTATAGCCGGTTTCGAGGGGGGAAAAAATAAAATTGAAACAACAAGCCATAGTCTCAAAATTTGAATGCAAAAAGTATTTTAAAATGCATTTTAATTGTTTTTTTGTGACCGAGCCATGTAGCCCAGTGGAAACGCTTCCACCTCGTAAGCGGTAGATCGGAGTTCAAATCCCGGCTCGGACCAACACAACCGGTGATCTTTTCCCTTCTGGAATCGATTGCTTCGTAGAGGGAAGGTAGTGTATCGTCACAAACTGGACCTTATCACGACACCTTAGGGAGGCGATCTATGGAATGTTAACATTTACCTTAACATGTTAACATTAAGTTGAGAATGAAACTGCCACTGAATCCGCTTTGTAAATGCCGGCCCCGATACTCTTCAAGGGTGTTCCCCTCAGGAACTGGGAAAGATTTACTTTTACTTACAATTGTTTTGCAATCATCAGTTATCAAAAAATAATATATGATTTGACAAAAACAAAAAAAATATTCCAAAAAGCTATTTGCGCTACTAAACACCGGAAATTTTCAAAAATTAGATTTTTAAATCATCCAAAACATGAAAAAAAATGATTCCAAACGCAGGGGAAAGCATTTTTTATTAATTTCAGCTGATTGCACTTAAAATTCCAATGAAATTTAAAAGTGTTTTTTGTACCAGCCTTATGGTACTATTCAAAAATGGAGGTTCGTTTGTCAGTGGAAGGTAGAAGTTCGGCGTTCGGTCGGTCCTCGATTATTTTAATTTTTGGCGTGTTTTTAGTGATTTAAAAAGTTTCCGTTGTGACGAAATGATAAAAACCGATATAATGAAGAGAAATCCAATGAAATCTAGTGCACATTTTAGAGGTTTTTCATGATTTTCATCATTTTAACGCATTTTTCTTCTTCATCTTTGTTTTGTTATTGTGCTTTGTGTAGCGCAAATTTTGTGTGCCAAATTTTGTTCAAACGTCAGTTTTGCTTCATAGGTTTGCCTGGGTTCTCACGCCTATGACACCCACCTCTCTTTTTTTTCTCGGAAATATGAGTGCTTGTTTTGATTGCGTCACAGTAGAACTAGAATTTTGCCAACGGTAATAATAATTGCGAATGTTTTACTAGATTCATTTTATTTCTTTTGTTTGAAAAGAATCATGGTTCGTGTTGTATTTTGATTATGGAGCAATTCCAGCTCAAATCAGGTATTTTTCTGGTACTTTTGTACCCGACCCTCTCCGATTTCAATGAAACTTTTTATACATGTTATCCTAGGCCTATATAAGCCATTTTTGTGTATATGGAGCCAATAGTACTCGAAAATAACATTTGAGAAGGGCGTAAGGTATTTAAATATTTTTGTATTTTGTAATTTAAAAATTACTGTATCTCGAAGCCGTTGCGTCGTATCAAAAAGTGGTCAAAGACAAACTTGTAGGAAATTGGACGGGCTTTCTGAAAAAAATACACTGAAACAAAAATACACGCCACATCTATGAGATTTTTTGATTTTTAAGTCTAAAATTTAATTTTAAAGGTGATGTTACGATTTTTTTCGTTCAAAATTTTTGAGGAAATAGCCTAAAATGTTACCAAAAGACTGACGAAAAATGCAGGATGGTATGTCTCTCCTAAAAAAATACAAAAATCATTTACTAATACTGTTTTTTTGAAAAGTGGTCTAAACGTTAAAATTTTTAAAAACCAGTAGTGGGAATCGATTCCCCAGACAATTTTACATAAAAGTCTCCATATTGACCATTGTCCTATGTCCAATCCTTGGGAAGATACAGCGGTTTTAAAAATAAAAATGTTGAAAAAACGGGTTTTTTGGTGGTTTTTGGCAATTTCTATATGACAGACTTGGTTTTTCAGTCTCGTAAATATTTTTACCGGAAAGCTCGTCCAATTTCCCATAAGTTTGCCTTTGACAGCTTTTTGATTTATATCGTTTTTATATTTACGTAAGCAAATTTACTATCCTGGTTTCTACCACACTGAAAAAAATATTCTATTTTCAGTTATTAGCAATGTAATTAAGCTTATATCTGTAAGCCCTTACATCCAATTGAAATGCTGTCAAAGGCAATATAGAAATTGCCAAAAACCACCAAAAAACACGTTTTTTCAACATTTTTATTTTTAAAACCGCTGTATCTTCCCAAGGATTGGACATAGGACAATGGTCAATATGGAGACTTTTATGTAAAATTGTCTGGGGAATCGATTCCCACTACTGGTTTTTAAAAATTTTGACGTTTAGACCACTTTTCAAAAAAACAGTTTTAGTAAATGATTTTTGTATTTTTTTAAGAGAGACATACCATCCTGCATTTTTCGTCAGTCTTTTGGTAACATTTTAGGCTATTTCCTCAAAAATTTTGAACGAAAAAAAATCGTGACATCACCTTTAAATTTAAGTTTTAGACTTAAAAATCAAAAAATCTCATAGATGTGGCGTGTATTTTTGTTTCAGTGTATTTTTTTCAGAAAGCCCGTCCAATTTCCTACAAGTTTGTCTTTGACCACTTTTTGATACGACGCAACGGCTTTGAGATACAGTAATTTTTAAATTACAAAATACAAAAATATTTAAATACCTTACGCCCTTCTCAAATGTTATTTTCGAGTACTATTGGCTCCATATACACAAAAATGGCTTATATAGGCCTAGGATAACATGTCTAAAAAGTTTCATTGAAATCGGAGAGGGTCGGGTACAAAAGTACCAGAAAAATACCTGATTTGAGCTGGAATTGCTCTATGTTGTTGTAAGTTAAATTTGTGATCGACGCGGATGCGATGTAATTGTGTTTGATTGTGCTCGGGAGTTTTGGAGTAGTTTTCGGAAAATCAAGTTTGTACATCCTAATAACAGAGAACATTTTTCGGTCGTTTCGCGTGAATTCATCGTCGTCGTTTGTGCTGTTTTGTAATATGATGGCATATAATGTATTTGCGTCGCGTACGGTAAAAAAATCGCAATCGGGCATTACTTCTGGGCGGAGAAACGACGCTGGATGGAAAACCTTTTCTGATCTGGACCTGAACATCATTACCACAAAAGGAAAACAACAGAGAACAGAGCTTCGTGAATTTGGTGAGATCTGTCCATACTGGAAATTCTGAAAACTAAGATATTTTTGCTTGCAATTTACTAAATACGCGCCGATCCCTGTTTTGCCTTATGGGATTGGAAGTTTAAAGATATGTCGAGGACTCGTCTGGTTCTTGCTCTATCTTTAGGCGGGGCCAGACAATGCCCAGTGACCTCGGAATTGGACCGCAAGGAGCTCTGTCATTCTGAAATGGGTCACTGGAAGCAGCGCGAGGGCTAACACCACCTAATACCCGGGACTGATATAAGATGTATCAGCATAATCAAGTCTGATACATACTATTCTTTCCCATAATTTCGCTGCCGGCCAGCGGGTATTGGATTGGACCACACACACACACAGCCTTATGGTACTATTCAAAAAAACATTCACAGAATTTTAAATTTTTTTCGATTGACATTTTTCAATTTCAGTTTTAGTCAGCTATATTTAAAAAAAAAAACGGCAAAATGAATGATGTTTTAACTTATCATAGAAATTCAAATATATTTCAAATAAGCTTGAAGCTTGAAAGGTAAAAATACGAATAAGGATATATATTTTTACAACATTGGATTGGATTTCTATTGCATCGTCATTCCATTTGACATCTTGTCTTTGTTAATTTTGCACACGGTAATGATTGGAAGAAAAAAATATGATAATAAAAAAGGTGGAAAAAAATATTTCTTGTATAGTGTTATTCCATTTTTGGCAAAACAATGTTTTCAAGCATTTTTGCCTGCCTAAATTCAAAGCTGATCTACTAGTTGTGTAAATTGTTTAGTTGGATTTTAGGCAGCACGGTGCTCGGAGAAAGGTTTTATTTTTTTTATTTTTTTAAATTATGAAAACTGATTTGCTGAAACAAGTCACGATTTTCAAACTGCACTGTTAATTTTCATTTGTTCAAGCATTTTTTATAACAACAATGGATAATTTGTTTATAAATTAATTAAGTTTTAATATTGTTAGTTTTTTGGAATTAAACGAAAAAGTAAATTCGTGCACTTTTACTTTTTATTTATTTTTTGTTCGAGGTAGGGCGTCCAATTTTCCCGGGTTTTGAATTTCCCGGGAAACGGGAAAAATATTTTCGAAATCCCGGGAATTCCCGGGATCCCGGGAAATTTTTAAAACAGTATTAAAATCTATGTTTTCATTATATTTGCATGTTTTTCAAGCTTAAAATCATAGAATTAGCTCAATACTATTCATTGGTGGTAATCTACACTTCAACCTAAAAAAGGATAGCAGTTTTTAGATAGCTTGAAAGATTTTTTTTTGTTCTTTGTTGAGCTTTGGTTTCTTATTTTGTATCTTATCCAATGTGATTTAAATTAAATAAGTCTCTTATAAATACATTTTTTTAATTGTCATGACTAGAAAAGCCTCTTTTTAAATGTCTAAAATAACAAATAAAAAGACAACAAATAAAATTATAACAGTTTAATTTTGGATAAGTTTAGACATGCATGTTGTATATAAAAAATATTGATCAAGTTGTCTTAATGTCATCACCGCCAACTAGGGGAAAATCGGGACTAAAGTCTAATTAGGTACAGGAGATTTTAGAGCAGTTCATTTGGAGATCGGTGTACTAATAGTTTTGCTCTGTTCTTGTTTTAACCGAATTCAATCAAAACAATTAAAACATTATGCAAAAACAATTACTAAAACAGCTGTCTTAATTCGATACATTTGTCTTGAATTGCCAAAAATGTTTCATGAAGAATAATTTAAAATTATATTATTTATTAAATTTAGAATCATAAATATAACTAGTCTTTCCAAAAATATGTAAAATTTGATAAAAAATATTTAGATCAATAGGCATTTTACGGATCGGTATTTTGTTTTACAAGTTTGCTTCATAAGTCAAATTAATGCTGATACCTTGTTTGGATAGGTCCTAGAAACATATGAAAACATAAAAGCTGGTAGGACCTTTTGAAAAAAAACACCCTGGATATATGCTTCATATATACCTATAAACCTAAATTTCCAGAGAAATTTTTTACATTTTTTCCAATTTCGGGAATTCCCGGGACAAAATACAAAAAATCCCGGGATTCGGGAATTCCCGGTTTTAGAAAAATCCCGGGAATTTTGTCCCGGGAATTCCCGGGATGGACGCACTAGTTCGAGGTAACATTTAATCAATGATCAATCAATTCAAACATTCACTTTATTCCCAGTTCCCTACTCAGTTCATTTGTAGCTTGACGGAATTCATAAAAGCTTTCGAAATACATTTTGGGCTCTTCAGTTTGTATTCAGTTGCAATGGAGTACTTTCATTCAATTAGTCTCCTGCAGCAAACATGCGCAGGATGTATTCAATTTGATTTTTATTTTTTAACTGAAGTGGTTCTGGGTACAATCTGCATTCATAACTTGGAATGCGAGAAACATACATTTTTCTTGGTATTCTGGAACACATTTAATAATTAATTGCTTTGTTTTAACTCATAACTGGCCCGAACTGGACTGGAAAACAAATATTTATTATGTAGAAACGTGGAGTTTTTGGTTTATGAGAAAAAAGAAAAAAAAATGTTTTCAAACAATGCCTCAATTTATTTGTGTACGATAAATATTACTTGGACACAGGAGTGCATAGGAAAGTTGCTTGAAAATTTTGATTTATTTCTAAAGTGGTTTTGCTCAACCTCAACTGACAGTTATTTATTTTTTATCTCACTAAATCTTCTCCCCCAGTGCACCAGCAGCCAAACTTCACTGGAGGAAAAGTGTAGCATAAGTCTAGAGTACGATCACCACTTGACCACGCTGCCGCTTCCGCCGGGTCCGCCACCGGTGACGATCTGCCGCTCGGCGAATCACACGCCCCGGCCGGATATCGAGTGCACCTCGGAGCGGTACTGGGGCGACATCCTCGAGCGGACGTTCAGCTCGTGCAGCATCAACGCCCTGCCCCGGAGTAACTCTTCGTCGGCGGCGTATCACCAGCAGCAGCAGCACCAAACGACGACCTTGCACCGGCACCACCATCGGCAGAACGGAGGTGGCCATCATCGTAGCAACAACAGCATCCACAAGCTGTCCCCCGGCGGGGAGCACCTGTGCAAGGAACACCGGCGTCCGGGAACCGGTTCCAAGGAGAGCGAGTTCACCGTCATCTTCCCCACGACCAACTCGGACCCGCAGATGAGCTGCGAACGTGAACTGCACGACATCAACTGTGCCAAAAATCGAGCATTCTTTGTCGGTTTCAACCACCACCAGGCCCTGCCCGATATCTAGTATTGTGGCACGATCGAACGGTGGAGGCTAAGGGTTAGAAAGTTTTTTTTTATAAAAAAGAAATAATGTGTTGAGCGTACTTTTCTTTCCAAGAAACGATACATACATGTAGGACACCGCCAGACTGTGTCCTTTAGGGTAGATAACGCAAAACAAGAGATAAACCTATGTGGCTGTAGATAATTGTTCTAGTTGTATGTGTGTGTATGTGGCGAACGAACACTACAACTGTACAGTGTTAGGTTGTACCTCATTCTCTTTTTGCCAGAATCATCTCCAACATTATTGTGTTCGATCCAATTTCCCAGAGGCTGGTCCTTGCCTTCTGTTTTAATCCTGGCACACACTCACACCGATATTGTTCAATTCCATTTTAATAGTCGGCTCCGTAGTGCATCCATTCATTCATGCCCCCATTCACACGTGTACACGTTAAATCCATTTAACTTTTAACCACACACCAAAACACACACAGACACACATTGTGATAGTTACTCGTGAAAAACACACAACAAATTTATTCCACAAAACCAAAATCGTATCGCAGCTGTTCGAAGTCGTAGTTAATGAAACTGTGGTCAAAATAAACTAATTAAGAAGATTTTTACACAAAAAAATAATGACTTGTTTTCGTGCAACTGAGAAATTCATTGTGTGCTGTATCAATTACAGAAATTACTTCGGGCGAATTGTGGACAACGTATTGGCGTAAAGGTAGGTGGATTGCGTTTTGTAATTATTTTTCGAGCTTTCTGTTGAAATTTTTCGATTGATTTCAGGGCAATTACTTGACTGCTAGTGGAATGTTTATTGTGTGTATTTGTTTCGATAATTCAATCAGTCATTCCTGATAAATTCATCATCAAAACATTTTTTCTTAAAATCGCAATAACTCGTGATGTTTATAAGCAAATTTTTTGTAATTTTCTGCTCTACAACTTTGTAGAACATTGTTACACTCTATAAAATAACCCTGCAAAGTTAGAAAAAACACGAAATTTTAAAATGAAAAATTTTGTTCTAAATGAAAAAATGTCCCTTCTGGGTCAATGTAGATTCGAGAAGTACATTAAATTTCCCATTAAATGACAGTCTCTTTGACACCAAATTTCTATCTCATCACCGTTTCAGGCTGCAAATTGTGAAAAAACACCTCTTTTTTCGCATGTTCAAAAATGGAAGGGGTCGTACCGCCCCTCCGTTACGAAATATCAAAAAACGGACCTTGGATTCGTGATCAGGGACAAAAGTTATCCTTGAGGACAAAGTTTCACGCAAATCGAAGAGGGGTCGGGGCAACTTTTCTCGATTTCGTGTGAGTTGGTAGAGAATTACCCACGTATTATTTGTAAAGGTCCTATAAACATATCGAATCCTATTCACAATGAACAGTCAAAAGTGCTCGGATCGGGCTCAAAATTTGACTGGGGGTTCTCTTGCCAAAATAATTACTCCTGTATTTTTTATTTGGCCATTTTCGCAAAAAATTAAACACGTTAAAATCATAATTCCGTCGTTGTGCTCAAAAATGATCTAATGTAGATTACTGAGAATAATTCTAGATTACTTTTTCAAAAGAACCAACTTTTTGAACAAGAATTTAATAATTAAGAATTTTAGATGTTTTGAAATTAGGCCGTTTCAAATACTTTTCAAAGTTTATTTCGACCACTTCCAAATTAATCCGAATTATCAGGGGGCAATTTTTTAATTTTATTTTCATAGGACTTCAAAATTTTAATGAAAAGTGCAGTCTAATCAACTGAAAACAATCTAAAATGCATTTTTTTTGTTTGCATTGATAATCATATTTAGCATGTTTGGGCGCACTTAAATTTATTTTTAATTTAAGGGCCTTAACCCTCTACAACAATTTTTCAACCAATTTTCGATCTTTAAAAAGCATTGGAAAGAAGAACTCTTAAAATTTTAGAAAATTTATGGGTTGGAAGTTTTACTTGTTTTATGTGACTTTGCCAATGTTTTTTTTAAAAATGTAATTTTTTTCGGGGGCAACTTTGGCTGTGTTTTTTATCAACATTTCCTATTTTTTCAGTAAAAAGAACTAGTGCAGTAATTTTTCTAGAGTCCCAGACTATGCCTCTACGCATTTTTTTTACAACTTAAGGGGTTACATACATGTAGAAAATCACAAAATTTGATAATACAGAAAATTCAATGAATTCACTAAAAAGATGACTCCTGAAAGTTTCATGAAAATATTCCATGGCTGAACTGAGTAAGAGACGATTTAAGTTCAAAATTTTTCCATGCGCAAAGTGAACTGTCAAACTGGGATGGACCAAATTGGCTGAAAATTGGAGTGAAGACTCTCAAGACATATCCCGTGTACATGACGAAGCCCGATTTCTAAATATTGCTTACAAAAATCAAAAACTGACTGATTTTTATTTGAAAAAAAATAACAATATTTTTATCTTTTTTAAAAATTAAGTTTTTGAAAATCGGCCTTCGTCATGCCCACGGGACTGGTTTAACAAGTCTTCACCAAAATTTTGAGCCGATTTTGTCAAAGCAGTGTTGAGATATCGCGGCACCCGTTTTTTGAAACTGCTAACTTCAAATAGCTATATCTCGGCAATGATACAACCAAATGTCTTCAAACTTCTTTTGGTAATAGATAAAAATGCATTTTTAATGCTCTGAAAACAGATTTAAAAAAAGTTTCAATGTGTGCTCATACCGACCTCTGACATTTTTGCCGATTTACATGTATGAAACCCCTTAAATGATAATGGTGCCATTTTATAGCAGAAAATGTGAAAAACAGGCAAAAAACTGAAAAAATTTCTGTAAAAACATGAAAAAATTAGAGAGGCAAAATGAAATGATAGGAGGTGGTAGAATAGGCCAAATACTACCAAAAACAAACATAAACTAAACAAGATAAATGCAAATTAAAATACTAAAAATGAAACAAAAAAAACATAAAACAAGAGAAGTAAGGTTTTTCGTAGAACAAAAGTTGCTCAAAATGGCCACCTGAACACGAGAAAAATAAAAAAAATCGAAAAAAAATAAGTAGAGGGTTAAGAACTTGAGAAACTGAAAAAAAATAAAATAAGAATTGTTGAAATAGAAAAGTAAGAAATCATTTTTTTTTTCTTCATAACTTATTTTTATCAGGTTGCTGTGACCAGGTTAGGAGTGAGGATCAATAGTACAAAAAATAATAAACAATAACATAAAAAACCACAACTGAATAAGATAATCACTTTCTCGTGACATGTGTCAGCAAGGGTGCGATCACGTCAATCTGTTCCATGGGTTTTTTGCAATGCCCCAAGCGAACTCTGTATTCTCGGTAAATGGTCCACGTCATTTGTAGAAGGCACCTAAGTTGACGATATATCTTATCGTTATTAGTAAGCAGCGACTATTTTTAAAGTTATTGATACCATTTTATTTTGGTCTATTTTGCCGTGCTCTACTAAATGCTGGCAAATATATTTTTAGTATAAATATTATTTAGTTCCATCCGGAAATAAATTTTGATTGGTTCTTAAGTTTAAGTTCCCTTTCATCTGTCTAAAATTTTTATTTTTGGTTTTTTCCGTGCACGTGTTGCTTCGTTTTCTCCCATTTTCTATCGTTTTCTATAGTTTTTAAACCAGCAATGATTTCTATGAAAAAAATTGTGAAAGTTGTACCTCTGTTTTACGATGCCCATGGAATTCGCTATGGAAAGTGCACTTGTAAATTAATCGCATATTAAATATTGAACGCCCCTCTCATACTGTCCGACAATCCATTGTTCATGCGAGCACTATCAATGCAGTGGTGCACTTCAAAGGCTCGATAGCTTGAATGAATGATACAACATAAGTTATTAGCGAGATTTATGAGTTCATGTGCATAAAAAAACGAATGCTGACAAAGCTGGCTACGTGATATTTTTTTGTTTTTTTTTGTTTTTCTTTGCTTAATTTACATTCATTCATAATTAATTGTCAAGCGATATTAGCTTTGAATTTTTGATCAATTCTAGAGTTTTTTTTGAAAAGGACCTATTAGCTATTGTCTTTTATATGTTTATAGGACCTAATCAAAAAAAACTCTGGAATTGGATATGAAGCCAGATCAGAACAAATTTGAAAACAAACCATGTTTCTGCAAGTTAGCTCAACCACAACCTCACAACGCTCACTGATGACAAATCAAAACCCAACAAATTTCGCAAACGCGCACAATTTCCCAGCTGCCGGAAGTTGATTAGCATCCTGTTTGGTCGTCCTCGACGCGCACGCAAATTGCCTTTTCCTTCGTCACTTTTGCCAGCTGTTGTCTTCGGGACGCTGCTGTTCTGGTGGTCGCTATAAGAAACGATTTTGTAACACAGATTTACGAATTGCGTGATCGGATGTTCTAACGCAAAATTGCCACGGAAATGGTTGCTTTCTTTGTTCCGACGGCCAACGATAAGCGATTTCTGATGGCTGTGCGGTGACGGGGTCATTAATCAAGCAAGAACTTAATTAAATCAGCTCAATATTCAAAAGTTGGGGGAGATAGTTGAGCCAGCAAATGGGAAAGTTTTTCCCCCTTCGATGCCTTTATTAAGGATGACAACACTTAACCTCATCAAGCTCAACCAGAAACTGTTCAGCAGATTTTTTCCCCTGAGCCTGGTTGACCACACTCTTGAGAAAGACAAAGTTTCTGGAATGTTTCTACTTTCTACTGGCACAATTGACTTCCGAACTAATTGATGTGTAAATTCTATAGGGTGGGGGCTATCAAATTGATGACTATGGCAGGAGTTGTAACGATGGGAACGAGATATGCTGGAAACAAACTTTAAATGTTGGAATTTTTTAGAATTCTGCTTAATCAATGACCCTTACTCAATTGATTTTTATTGAGCATGAACAGATTGGACCATAAAACTTAAAATTGATAACCTCGTAACAATTTTCGCGATAAATGATACCAAGTAATAAATTAGAACCATAAGGTGCTGTCATTCAGATGTTCCAGTCTTTCTTCCTTCTCTAGTAATATTTTGTATTCATAAAGACTTTGTCATCTGTTCCAATCATTTTCATGGTTTCAGAACAATCTGAGCAGTTGTTCGACCCACGTAGGGGAATGCAATCGATCATATTACAGAACCTACCATCTTTCAACCCTGGACATGCTTTAAAATCAAGTGCAGCTTCGAATCATTTCTTGTAGGAAATTGTTGGCATCTTCCGCCTCCAAAGCCAGCTCGGAAATGGTGTTTAGTTTCGAGGCAAGAAGCAAGAGGAAAATAGTCCGGATACAACTGTTTTTTCATGGACCATTTACTGCTGATGGAGTCGAGAGTGGGTATAGCCAGCCGGTTGCCAATGCAGAGCCAGATGTTATTGCTCCGAAGAAGAACGGGAAATGAGCTACTTCAGCTCAAACATTCTAGCACTAGCATCGGAAGGAGGAAAGTCAGAGTATGACTGATTGGAATGTTTCCGAAGTTAAAATTGATATTTTATATTCGATGCAGTGAGTCATAAAATGTGCTTCGCATCGACTGAGATTTTTTGCGGATTTGGATCAGGTTTACTGCTGAAAGGATAAATTTAATTGAATAAAATTAAAGTAACATCTGGTCAATGTAATACGTGTTGCTGATGTCTAATTGTGTATTGTTTAATTGACCCATGCTCGAAAAGTTGCAACTTAAAAAAAACTCTCAAAACACCGGTGACTCAAATAAAAAATTACACTTTAGATAACTCAAATATCGAGATGGAGCAAACTGACACCATCAATTAAAAAATACCAAGTTCCTCCACCACAACAGTAATCACCCCCCACTATTCGTTCTCGATTAATCAAACCCCTCCCTCCCCCGTTTCAAATTTGTTCTAATTACATCCGAATGCCTCGCAACAGCTCCAGTTTATTTAATTTGCCTGCCGCCGGCACCCAGAGGAGGTGCAATTTTCCTGCAATCAAGCCCCAGGTCCAACTCTTCCAAGCTCTCTTTTCTCGCCAATCTCATTAAAGTGCCATTAATTTCTGTTTTCCCATCGTTTAGCTTCCTGTTACCACTACTAGTCACGTGGTTCCCCACCCCAGGAAGCTGGAACGTAGTGGGTTGGATTGCGGAGACAAGATTTTCCGCTGACCGGCCTCGAGGCTGACGTCGGCCGGAAAAGGAGTTTTTTCCCCTCTCCCGGGAGCTTTCGCAAAGGTGTGCTCCAGATCCTGATGATTGCGTTAGAGTAAACTAATTACATCCTGCGAAAGGACGTGGTGGCCATCGTCGTTGGTCGCGAATCCTCGCGGCCAGGACGAGATGCTGATCATCGAGTGTAGCAGAGGAATTTTATAGTGGAGTGTCATTCGGGTTGCCGACATTTTCCTGCCGCAGTAAACTGTGTTTCTTTTAAAACACTTTTTTTTTGTTGCCCTTCAACACTTGGTTTACCTCAAGTCACTCCAGAGCCTAGCCCGTTCCTGTTAAGGTTTGTTTCCTGCCTTTTAAGGCAGGGGAGGACGCGACAGAAAATGAAGAGGAAAAGTCATTTCCATAGTTTCCTTCTCCGCCCAACTCAGGAGAGAAATTGTTCTGAAGACATGAGGCTGAGTTTGTGTGCTGAAAGTGTCTGCAGCGATTAGAAAATATCATTTTTTCTCTAAATTTACAAAAAAACAAACATAAAATTTCAATTGAACTATAACTTTAGAACTTTTTAGTAAAGCTTTACTGTTAAAAAAAGCTTAACTGTTAGGTCATTTAAAAATAAATTAGAACTTCAGTATCGAACCCAATTTACAAAACAAGTATGAAAAACGTTTGTGCAACAAACTATTTCGTTGACAAAACATTCAGAGAATCCAAACTGGAAATATGCATCGAAATAGAAAAATAGAAATCAAGAAATTAACGGATAATTTTACCCGAGCACATACGGGATTTTCGAATTTGTTTTAATTGCTTAATTTTTGTCAGAGTTGAATCTCAACATTAATTGATACAATATAATCAATCCAAACGTTTACAACATGGAAGAAAATTACTTTTGAGCTCATAATTTTGAACATCGTTTAAAAGTTTATAAAATTTTGATAATATTGATGAAGGAGCATTAGGTTGCCCAGAATATGGGACTTTTTTCAAAACTTCGCTCCACAAGCTGAATATTGTCCCTTGACCTATTTTAGGACTCTGGGCCACATATAAGCCAAATCGGTCATCATTTGCCCATTTTAAGTTTGTATGGGAAAAATCAAAAAAATGTATGGAAACCCCTAGTTTCTTATGGTTTGGTCTGCACGGTGCGCTACTTCTATCCAAATATTCCCAAAAGTGAGATTCTTATTGAAAATTTAATGTTCTCATACCAAAGCTGTTAAGCTCGATCCTGAAAAGTTATTAGAGATTAAAAATAGTCATTTTTGTATGAAAAACATTTTTTACACCAACTTTAGGCTCGGGTATCAATGGGTTAATCTCATCCAATTTCGCTCAAAATTTACACAGATGCTTAAAATAACCCAAAAAACCGTTTTCCACTTGTGGAGCAAGGGGTCATTTTTTCTGGGCACCCTAAGGAGCATATAAATGGAACGTAGGAACTAAATGAATGTTGTATCCCAAATAACTGGTCATTTGAAACTTGATCTTTCAAGATCAAACACTTACTTAAATAATTGAACATCTGGACTCTGAAATTAATTGAATACAGGTACAAAATATTAAAAAAGTTTCGTATTTTTCAAAAAATCTCCATTTTCAATCCAACGTATTTGTTAATGAAAAAACAACATATTCTTAAAATTAGAGGTGGGCAAAAAAACGAATTGCTCAAAGCGCCGGTGCACTGAAAAGAGCGAACGAACCATGACTGACAAATAAAAAACCGCGGTTTTTTTGAAACTCTGGTCTTTTGAAAGAACCATTCCAAAACGGAATGATATTTAAACTTTTGTCTTTTTTATGTTTCTAAACATTATTCATTAAATTTCCAACAAATTCAAGTACTTAAAATGTGTTATAGTTGAAAATGTAACTTCAAATATTTCACACAAATTTTCCAAACCCATGTTTTCAATTTCCTAGTTTTCTTTGAAATTGCTCCAAAAGTGAAGCAGAATGATTTTCAAAACAAAATAAACTTTCCGTTGCACTACTGACCGTAAAGATACATTAAAACACTGCCCGAATACAAATTTGAGCAACTCAAAATGCTTAACTTGGACAATTTCATCAAAAAGCTATTTAAAATCTCATGAGATTTTGGGAAAAAAAATCATCTTCTAGCTCAATTAAACTTAGGCATTTATACATTTTATGGGTTAAATCAGTATATAGAAAAGAGTTCGAAGAATATTTTCTCAAAATAAAATAATAGCATTTGTTTATACAGAAAAAAAGCTTTGAATTTTGGAAGGTTGAAAATTTGGTTGGTTCAGTATTACCTCTTTTAGAGTAATTTTACAAAAAAAAATTAAAAATATGAGCCAGATGAAAATTTACCAGAAACTGATGATAATTCATCAATTCCTTATGCAATATTTTTGAATTTTTTTGACAAATCCTTTTTATTTCGGTGTAATTTTCGCAGAAGTAAACAGAATTTCGTAAAATTATTAGCAGTTTTTTAACAAAATCCTAGATTTAAGTTTGGGTGCTCTCCCCATCCCATTATTTGAACGTTTAGGTTTGAGTAGAAATCTTGACAAAGAGTCCGCCAAGACCTAGGTTTTCATGCGAATCTTCTCCATTTCCGTTTTTTTTAAATGGTTTTTAAAAGTCCCCAATCTTCAAAAAACATTTTTATCAATATTTTGAAAAATTCCAAAAGATCCGTTCAAAAGAGCCGCTCATTTTAATGAGTGAGCCAAAATGAGCAGCTCCTTAAAAAGAGCGTTTTTGCTCACTTCTACTTAAAATACAACTCCAAGTGAAACATACTTGAGAATACCGTGGAGATTTTCCCTCATCCTGTTAAAAAATTGGAGCATCAACAATTCCCATTTACATTTAAATGCCATTTGTTTACCTATAATTTTTTTTTATATATTTTTTTTTAATTTTGACCAATTAAATTTCAGAGTTTACCACCGCAACATGCATAGTTACTATAAATCTCACTTTAATCACTTCTTCAAAAAATGTAGATGTCTCTCCGATGCATCAAAGAGAGCTGCCATCAGCTGATTTATTTGACGTCCCAAAGACCAGAACCCAAGTGACAAAATTAAGGACCCGTAGACCGCGACCACAGTCACGAAATCTAGTTTGTGCTGGCCAACGTCAGAGCTTTTTAAAATCCTTAAGAAACAGCACGCTCAGCAGAAACCGACAAAAGCCCTTCGGGTAATATTTTGCAATAAAAATTTCTGTTAAGATATACATTTGATGCCGCCAGAAGGGGCCCACCCAGCTGAAGACCACCCGACGATGAGCTGCGAAAATTTATATTTCCATCGTTAAAGCGGACGGAAACAATTTGGGAAATGAGAAAAACGAGATTATTTTATCTTTCTGTGTGTGTGTCTGTGTTCGCACCCCGGCAAGTTTATCAAATCAAATATAAATTTTCGAAATGTCACAAGCTCTCGAAGCGCGCAGGAAAGGGGTTCAACAGGGTGTTGTATACATACTAAGGAATGCCTTCATGACTTTAGGGATTTGCTGCTTTCGCTTTTTTCTAAGGGATGCAGTTTACATGTTGGGAGAAAAAGATTAAATAACACGGATGCTTTCGCTTTCGTGATGGTTGCTCGTTGCCTCTTGGATGGCCCTCTTGGGAGATTGTTTATGAGCTTCCAGCGTGGTTTAAATCTAATTACATGTGACAGGTCGTTAAATGAGCATTTTTCTCGTTTGGCTTCTGCTTGAGCGGAAATTGTTTGTCGAGATGGATACAAACACTTAATCCCATTGGGAGACAGATTTGCATCCGAAATTGTTTTTTTTATACATGATCCCTAATTATTCACCAGTAAATCAACCTCGTCGGTAAGGCTTACAATAACACTTTTCTCAAATCAATTAAAAAAGAATAATACCTTTTTATTTCGATTAAACCTTAAGAATAATAGACATGACAAATTAAAGTAAAATTAAACACCAAGTTCTCCAATTAATCAACTCCCACACAGGCAGCTGAAAACATAAAGCGATGCTCCATAAAAATGGTAATGAATCAAACATAACGAAAGAAACACAGAATCCCCCAAAGCGCTGCACTGGCTGGTGGGCTACGTTGAGCTTTTATTTTGTACGACAACAGTAAAAAGGAGCACCACCCGACATCGCACTCGACTCGACTCGACTCATTAGAATTCATATGCTGAAATCATCAGAAACAGCTTGGCAATATTCGATCCGTACGGTTGGCCGTCCTTGAACACCGTCATGCTCAGCTCGAGCTCAATGTCCTGCGGCCCTTCGATGCTCTTGACCAGGTTCAGCAGCACTTCGTTGGACAGTTTGTTCAAGCTGTGTTGATGTGGGGGTGGGAGAAGAGGAAGAACGCAAGAACAGAACACATTTGGCAATAAGAAAACGGAGCACTAAATTCGGCGGAGGTGGTTTTTACCTGAAAAAGCGCTGATCCACCGGTCGGACGTTCGGTGGGGCATCAACCGAGAGCAGCTTCAGATCAAAGTCGATTGCCTCGTACCACGCCGGTCCTCGCAGGTTGAACAGGGCACGTCCCGACGGAGGCACCGGCATGTTCGAGACCAGCGTTATGAAATTGTACGAGTAGGACGTTGGCTTCCGCAGACACTCGGTGTCCCCCGGGTTGCAGTATTTGGTGGTCCGTCTGCAGCGACTGTACATTACGAGAAATGGTGCAAGATAAGTACCGTGAGATTGGGCCACACGAAATTGAATTAATTTCTTCGCGACAATTCCAGCTCAAGGTGCGTAAGCACGTGTTCTATGATTGTGACACGTAAATGTTTCCTACTTGAGGTGGAACTGAGTGCGACAAAATTTCGCAAATGACACTACTTGCACATACTTGGACCTATCGGGGTCGATTTCGTATTCGTGCGGGCAGTTTATGCGGGTACACCGGTAACTGCCTCGGATGTTGGTACAGATCTCGTTACGACCATTACACACGTCCCGCGGCTCACACTCGTCGATATCTAAACACAGGAACGACGCAAAATATGAGCAAAACAATTAAGAAAATTATTATTCGACCATTCCCCCTCCCCCTCACAGCCTCACCTATGCAACTGCGGCCGTCGTGGCCGAGCTTGTACCCCGGTGGACACCGGCAGCCGTACGAGCCCGGCGTATTCTCGCAGAACCCAACGCACAGGTTATTGGATTTGTACTCGTCGCACTCGTCCACGTCGTCGCAGGTTCGGTTGTCGCTGGCCAGCTTGTAGCCCGGCTCGCAACCGCACCGGTACGAGCCCCAGTAGTTTATGCACCGCTGGTGGCACAGCCCCGGAATCTCGCTGCACTCGTCCACGTCCGTGCAGATCAGATCCTCCGGGCGGGACTTCCGGAAGCCGTCCTTGCAGTCGCACCGGTACGAGCCGACCGTGTTGATGCACTCCGAGTTCTGCGGGCACACCTTGCCCTTGTGCAGGTCGCACTCGTTCACGTCCTCGCACCGGTGGTTCCGGCCGATTATGTGCCCCGCCGGACACAGACACACGTAGCCGCCGCGCTTGTTCTTGCACACCTGGTCCGGGCCACACTTGGCCTCCCCGGTTAGGCACTCGTCCACGTCTGCAGAGGTTGAGAGAAAGAGGACATTACAATCCATTAACATTTCCAGTTCGATATCTGTTGAAGGTAATTTTTTGGGTTTTCCATAAAAAAAATTGGCTGCGACAAGGGATTTTATAGCTAAGAGTTTTGTCTTTATGGTTTGAACATAAAGCATTATCATTTTCAGAAAAAAAAGTTGAACTGCACGAAACAAATCTAGAGTTTATTTTGAAAAGGTCCTATAAACATATGAAACACAATATTTTTAAGGACCTTTTCAAAAATACTCTAGAAATGTACGTTTTTGCATATTTCATTCTCATTTTATTTTTTTCATTTGTATGAATAATTTCTATTAAAATATACTCAAAATATTTTAGTGGTTTAAAAGTTGAAGATAACTTATGACAGACGAATTGTTTTTGGCCAAGTTTTTTTTAATAATAGTTATTTTCGGAAATCAATGAAAATTCAATCGCAAAACCATTAAAAAAATGAAAATTGTTATTGCAATCGAATTTTTTTTTTGAGATTCCGATAAAGTAAACTATATACAAACTATGAATGTTTTATGATATTTCGTTTTTATAATATTTTTTTATTTTATTTTGATTAGAAACTGTCTTATAACATATTTTACAAATAGTGTAATTCCTCATTCATCTTTGGAAAATATTGAATATCGAAGAGAATTCCCTGTCATTTTTTTTAATTCTGCCAATAAGCTCTCATTTTTCACACAACGATATTTCGTAAATAATTTACTTGATTTTCAATTTTAAAAATGAACCTTTAGCCAAAATGTATCATTCCTCTGAAATGTTTTTTTTTCTGCGCAATTTTTAAATCTCCCCTTACTTTTTCAAAATTGCTGAAATCGAATTATTAAGTCTAGGAGTTTTTACTCAGATACAGGAAATAAGGTATAATGGAAACTGAGGGAAATGCACCCAGATCAAATCTTACATATGACTTGAAAAACTCAAACTGAGTGAGTTTTCACTTTAATAGGCTTTTGACGAAAACAAATAATTTCCAATCTGAGTTTAAGTCAAAAATTAAAACCAGTAAGAAAACATAAAGTTATCTAAAATTAGATTGAAACCTTAAAAAAAGCACCACGCGTCTCCTTGAAAGAGTCTTTTCACAGTATTGTTTTTTTTATTGAAACAAGTGTTGCTCTAAATTTGATTATTTTGATTCAGTTTTGGTCAATAATTATTTCTGTGTTTATGTAACCTATAATTTTTCATAAAATAGGTGATTTATGCCCACGGATTGAAAACAAATTTGACAAAAAAAAAAAAAAGCTGAAAGTAAAAATTACCAGCCATGTTTCAAGAAATAATTCAAAAAAAATTAAAATGCATTATAAATTAGTCTAGCTCTATCCCAAGTATCAAAATACTCATAAAACAAAAATTTTATCAAAAAACATTTTTTTGCGGCACGTAAATCAGACTTTCAAAAATATCTTAATATGTTTAAATAAGACAAAACATGCCTAATATTTAGGTTTAAGTATTTAAGTTGCATTTGATTTTTAATTCAATTTTCATTTAAAAAAATAATTCCTTTGAAAAGAAGTGTTACTCTTAGATTTTCCGGGCTGATTTAAAAAAAAAGAGGATCGACATAAACTTTGCCAAATATTTGCAACGGACTAAATCACCCATTAGTTTGTTGATCAGATCTCTTGAATCGTGAAACCGTAAGCAGTTTGGCGCTACCACGATTCGGAAGCAGCCAGGTGTATATATATATATATATATATATATATATATATATATATATATATATATATATATATATATATATATATATATATATATATATGTATATATATGGGTCATCCCACCTCAAACGTACACAGCACCCGAAATCAACATTTTCTGATCAAGCAAGAGATTGATAATTATCTAAAAATATGTCAATTCTACTTAAAGTATGATCGCGTGTCAGTAGTCGTATTTTTAGGTTAATTATTGAACTCTGATGTTCTAAATTCAATATATCATGCACCAAACATAAAACCTTGAACGAAATTAAAACACTTATGTAATATATTCTCAGGAACATTATGGTGAGGTCAAAACCTTAATTTAAATAATATGAAATTCGAAAATTAAACAAAAAGTTTTCATCGCGACAAACACCAAAAATCATTTTTGATTTGAAGATTGACTTCACCAATCGATTCTAGGTCAAATTTGTACAGTTTGCGGTTCCAGACATATCAAAGTTTAAATTGAAGATTTCTACCATTTTTTGCGAAAATAGAGATTCTAGCTTGTTTTAATGGTACCAACTGCCCTACCAACTTCGAGCTTGATCAGAAAATGTTGATTTCAATTTTCATTTTTCAACTTATAATAATTCCAACAGCCGAAGTTTCGAATTTCATCATTGAGCCCCTCTGAAATAACCCATGCAAAAGTGTTTCATATCCGCCTCACAGTTTCATCATTATCGCCACCTCAGGTTTGTTGGCAAACATCAAACTCACCCAAACATTCCGTTCCGTCGTTGTTGGCGGTGAAGCCGTTGGGGCAGATCAGCAAATCGTGGCACCGGTACGATCCATTACCGTTTACACATCGCTGGTTGGGGCGACACACATTTTCCCGCGCACATTCGTCAATATCTGTGTTGGCGATGAACGAGGGGATGATTAAAGAAACAGTATGAAAATTTTTTCACGGGCTGAAAGAACTAAGCTAAATGAAGGCAGATTTTGGGTTAAGTCTTATTTTTCAAGGGTTTATGGCTACAAGATCCAGTGGGAGCGTTTTTCGGAAAAATAATTGAATTAGTTTCTGGGACTTTAAAAGGAGAATAACTGTCAACGTTCTTACCAACGCAAGCCCCAAGGGCGTTTCGCTCGAAACCGATTCCACACGACCCCAGGTAGCGGTTATATTCAACCTGTTGGCCCTGGTTGGTCGGTTGATACACCGGACCATACTGTGGCTGCGTCCTGGGTGGTTGCGTGTAATAAACAGGACGAGGAGTGGAAGTTGTAGTGGTTGTGGTGATGATGCTGTTGCCGGTCGTGGTTTGACTGCTTACGACGACAGCCGGGGCATACCTGGACCTTTGCCGACATCGGAACGATCCCTTCGTGTTGAAGCACTCGTACGGGGCCATACAGTTGTGACGTCCCAGGGCGCACTCGTCATCGTCTGTTGAGAAAGACAGCGAAAAAAAAAGCGTCGTTGAGATGTGACGTCAGTCCCTCTTTTACCCTTCACCGACTTACCGTCACAGTTTCCGGTTTCGGCGTTCAACGTGTAACCGGTGCCACAGCTCTGCAACCGGATGCACGTGTACGACCCTATCGTGTTGTCACACCGTTGGCTCTCCAGACACTCGTGAGCGTTTATCTGGCACTCGTTGATATCTGAGAGCAGGAAACATAAAGCGTGTAAAAGATCCCAACTTTCAATTAAAACCACCCTCTCATTAAGCGGCGGTTCGCTGTTTGACGTGTTAGTTTGTACTCACCCATGCACGCATTGGTCACCTGGTCAAGCATGAAGCCAATCTTGCAATCGCACCGAAAACCGCCAATTTCATTTGTGCACACCTGGTTGCTGTCACAGGCGTACTTGTCCGCCGAGCACTCGTCAATGTCTTTGGGAGAAAAGGATGCATATTTTATTAAAAATCGTCGAGATTTTTGATTGTTTTTTTCTCATTGTACAAAAGTTTTTTATGGGAAATGAAAAAAAATGAATAGTTGATTGCTTATTAAATAATAAAATGCATTTTTTCAATATTTCGTCACCATATTGGCCGCCATCTTGAATTAAAAAATTTAAATCACTTTAGCGTAGTTTGAAGGTCATACTTAAACTCAACAATCAAATATAAGACAGCGAAAAAAATTTTTTTTTCGTGATTCGATTATCCGAAGTGAAATTTTTCCGAGGTCTTCGGGTAATCGAGTCTGGACTGTACTTCAATAAGCAATTCAGCTGCGTATAAAAAGCTATTGGCTAACACAAATATTATTTGATTGTTTTTTGTAATCGCGAAAATAAAACATATGAATCTGGTACATTGCGCCGAATGGATATTTCGTCGAAGGTCATTTCGCCGAATGGGACGTTTCACTGAATATACTGTTTGCTGAAAGTTTGCCTTTATTAATTTTTAACTAAATATAACATTAAGATAAAACAAAAAATATAAAAATTGGAATAACAAGCCATACTTTCAACATTTGACTGAAAAAGTGTTTTAAAATGCATTTTACACTAGTTCTGTTGTTTGGCAATCACAAGTTTTCAAAAAATGTAAAATTTAACGAAAACAAAAAATTTAGCAAAAAGAAAACTTTTTGCGACACGTTAAATTTTTTTTCAAAAGTTCTAAGGATTTTTTAATAAAGCCAAACTTGCTTAAACAGGAGAATGTATTTTTTAATTGATTCAGCGAATTGCACTTGTAATTCCACTGAAATTTTGATTTCCTTGAATTTGTTTTTTAACTTTATCACTAAATTTATAAAAGATGTAAGTAAAGAACTGCTTTTTTCAAATTCATTAAAAAAGTATTTCCAGATAAATGATCTTAGCTTATGTTTTAAAGAATGCAAAAACTAAACTAAAACATCATAAAAGTTTTCAAGCTTAAATTTTAATAACTCAAACTTTAACTCATGCCAAAAAAGAAATTTGGATTGAAAACCACATTTTATGTTAAAAAGAATGCGAAAACTCATAGAAATTATTTTATCTTTTCGCAATTGATTTTCTAAAACTGGATCATGTTCGAAAGAATGTATATTTCTATAAAATGAAATATATTTAAATAAAACTCACGGAAATATTTTTTTTTCAAGACCAACATTTTTCAAAGAACTGTTCAGAAACAATTCACAACTTTTTTTTTAAACCAGACATTTTCAAAAAACTGTTTTTTTTAAATACTGCAGAAACACTCAGAAATAAAAAAGAATTAAGTTGTTTAAAAAACTGGAATGCAAAAACTATTTTTTTTAAGCAATCAATTTATATTTAAATAACTGGTCATTTTGCAAAGCATAAATATCACATTTTAAAAGTCCAAAGAACTGGAATTGCAAAAACTACAAGATTTTTTTAAGCCGATCTATTATCAAGGAGCTGGTCATGTTGAAAAAAATGCAAACAGTCCCAGAAATAAAAAAAAAGTCATCTTCAAAATAGTTTAAAGAACTGCTCATGTTTGGAAGAATGTAAAAAATATAGATTTTTTTGAAAGCCAATTCATTCTCAAGGAACTTGTCAAGTCTGCAAAGAATCAAAAAATCCAACAGAATTTTTGAAAGAATTATTTTCAAAGAACTGGTTATATTGAAAAAAAAAATGCAAAAACTGACAGAAATGAATTAATAGTAGTTTATGCAACAAGTTGCAAAAAGAGGATTTTTTCAGCACGAGTCGTACATTTATCCAACGAGGTTCACCGAGTTGGATAAATACAACGAGTGATGAAAAAATCAACTTTTGCAACGAGGTCCATACAACGTTTTTTGCAATTCCGAAAAACACCCTTTGAACAGAATTATAGGACAAATGTCCATGCATTGAGTCAATTAAACGTTGAATTAAAAAAAAATGTTGAAAAGTACAACTTTTCCAAACAAGTGCTAAAAAGTTCACCTTTTCAGCATCCATTTCAGTGCTGAAAAGTAGAACTTTTCAGCATTTGTTTTGAAAAGGGTTACTATTCCATTCTGTTATTTTTGGTACAGAAAAGTAGGCTGTTTCGTCGTTCAAGAATGACAGGAAAAGTAAGTAGTTTCAGGACGGAATTGCAAAAATATTTTTAACAGTTTTCTGATCCGAAAATTTCCTATAGTTTTGAAGATTGGACCAATGGTTGCTGAGACACAACCTCTGAAAGAGAAACAAACACGAAAAAGAGGTTTTCTCTAGAACATCAAAATAACGTCGAGTTTTTCAAAGTAAAAAAATAAACATCCTTAACATTTGATAAGGCTCAAAAATCCTATGCAATTCCTACAACTTTGCTGAAGACACCAAATCGATAAGAAAATACGTTTTCATGATACACGTTCTTAAACGTTATTTTTTAGCATAAATGCAACCGAATATGAGTCCAGTTTGAATAAAGCGTGCAACGTAGATTTTTTTTTAAATATCAAAAATCCCGCGCAAAATTGATTATTTTTGCGCAAAGTGGAGACTTAACCAATCGTTCCAAAACATTCACAAACAATCATATTACACCCTAATAGACCATACAAAAAAAGGTCTAAACCAAAATACAAACCAAAATGCCCCGAAATCTTAATTTAAATCCGGCTTTTTAAGATTATAGGTACTTCACATGTTTTCAAGGTAAAGCAATCGGCTTTGTCCACATAAAGGACCAATTGAAATGAGCACTTCTAAACCTCACAGCTACATTAATTTCATTTCACAAAAACAAACCTCACAAATGATCAATTCAGTGGGTCACACAAACACACATCAAACCATGAAAGTCTCACCTACACACTGGTCGTTGTGACGCCGGAAGCCTGGTGCACAGGATTCGACTTTCTTCTTCGGAGCAGGTGTCGGACTGTAAAACACGTGAGTCAGAGAATGAAGAAGAGTTGAAACAAAATGCTCCATACATGTTGCGGCGGTTCATTCGCCGGAAACCTCATCAATTAAATTGACTCTGGCTGATCGAACCTCCGCCGGGGTGGGTTTGGGTGTTGCATTACTCACAGTGGGTAGTTTTTCACAACGGCAATACAGTCGTACGAGCCCTTAATATTGACACACTGGAAGCCCTCGTCACAGGCCGAGCTGTCCTCGCACTCGTCAATGTCTGTTTTGTGCGGGGAGAGAGAGAGAGAGAGGTGAAAAAATGGTGCCAAGAACTATCAGCTGGTTCAGGTGGAAAGCCACTTCGGAATGTATGTGTACATGAAAAGCGCCAACAGGTTTGAGTGAACAAAAAGCGAAAAAAGTGATTGAGGTGATGATACTTGATGGTACCTTCCGCGGGAAAAGCACGCAAAAAAGAGTTGAAAATGGGTTCGAACCTTCGCATGACTTGCTGGCGGTGTCGTAGATGAACCCTGGCAAGCACTTTCCCACCGCCTTGTTCTGGCAGGTGTAGTTTCCGCGCCCATTCAAGCAATGCTGGCTTTCCCTATTGCAAGCGTCAGTCAGCTCAAAGCATTCATTAATATCTGAACGGTGAACATGGAGAGATAGACCACATTGAAACACAGTGACACAGATGTCACTCAAATGATTGAATTGCATCGAAGCATAAATTTTGGTTGATGTAACAGAAACAAAAAAAGCGAAACGCTAGAAAAAAAATAGTACATTTGCAACCCACCTTCACATTTGCCAGTTTTGCGGTCATACCGGAAACCTGCGTCACATTTGACCTCCTGGATGTCCAAACATTTGTAGCTGCCCTCGACGTTCATACAAACCTGCAGCTGGGCGTCACAGGCAGCCTCGCCGGTTTCACACTCGTCAACGTCGACGCACTCACCGGTTCGTTGGTCCTTCTCGTAACCGATGCGACAGCTGTTGGAAGGAGATGAATGAACTTCAGCACCTTGCTGACCCAATTCATGGCAACGATTTCCCAGAAAATTTAAGCATAAGTTATGGCACGAATGCAGTTCGAGTCCGAGTTTCTGCTTAACTTACTTAATTTTGATGATTTACAAAAATGTTTTTAGTCTTTGACGGTAATTTAACTTCCAAAACTGCACATCAGCGTCGACCCAGCAAATCTACAGAATCTCCCTCTTACTTACTCCGACAGTGTGTTATCCAACGGGATCTCGTTCTCGTCCTCGGACGTAATTTGGGCGCATGTCTTCCTGTCGTCCATCAGCGTGTAGCTCGGGTAACACTTGCATACGTACGACCCGGCAACCGTGTTCTCGCAGATTTGCGAGCACAGATTATCAAAGCGGCCGCATAAATTGTCTGGCAAACCAACAAAAAAAAACAGCAAAAAAGTGCATTCAAAATTGTAACTCAAAGAAATGCAATAAAACAAACAATCTAGCGGCAACATGCAATAAAGGTCCAATTTCGCGAGACAACCCTTCCCCACCCCCCTAAAACTCACTTTCGTCATCCTCGTTCAGGATGAACGTGTCCTGCTTGATGTCTTTGCAGCATCCGTCGTACACCTCGTCCCAGGGGCTGCCGAACGCGAACGGATCCACCGAGCACTTGCTCGAGCTGGAGCCGACCACCAGGCCAATCTTGCACGCCTCGCAGCAGTCCTACGGGAAGATAAAGGGACAGGTGGATTTAGATTTTTGGAGATAAGATCTGGGAGTAGGGTGACGATTATCTCGAAAAATAATTCTTATTTTTTTAAGAATTCGAAAACTTTCTTCTCACCGTTCAATATTTTTGCATTATGAAAACAAAACAAAGAACCTTAAAATTCAAAATATGTCTGTACCAAATCGCATATTAAGGCTCTGGAAGGCATCTTTCCAGATCGGCCATTTGGCGGCCATATTTGTTTTATAAAAACATTCAAATCTTGATTCAGAATGTTTCAATCAAAAAATGGGTATTTTTGTGTTGTTTGTAGAAGCATTTTACGTATCGTGATTATTTTTTCATTCCAATTTACTATTTCTTGACTCTGAATTCAGAATCATCATTGACAGTCATTGCCCCAAAAGTGAAGGACACCTTCTACGACCTTAACAACATATTTCTGAAATAGCAGGGTAGTGATCAGGATAACCAAATATAAAAGAAAATTCAAATTTTAGCCTTCCAAAATATCTACTCACGAACACACAATAATCGTTTTGAGTTAAAAATACTATAAACTTTGAAGGTTCGTTGATAGATCACAAAGTCAAGAGCATTGTTGTAGTGCTGTTTTAACAACGAATTAGACGTTAACTTTAATGTTTTAATTGGCAAATCCTAAGAGGTCTTTTAAAGTGCAATGTAAGTTATGGTCCACTTACAGCAAAAGTTATTCCAACCTGTATTCTCATAAATTTTATTTTTGAAAAGGGAAACATAATTCGATTGATACCTTTTCAAAATTTTAGAATTTCGTTGTTAACGCTGAAACAAACAAACGAATTGAAGACAAATGTTTTAGAACAAATGAGGAAATATGAGGAAATTTGTACGCGGAAGAAATTATTACAAAAAGTTGAATTCCCAAAATCCGAATTTTTATATTTTTTTAAAATTTGTTTGTAGAAAAAGATATTTCAAATACTTTTAGTTCAATTCCCAGTGTTTATACAATCAAACTTTCGTTAGATTTGATGCTAATATCAATACATAGCACTTCCTAATTTTAAATCAAGTTTTTCATTGTACAATTTCCATACCTACTTATTTTGACATTTAGTATAATTTTAGTATAAAATAAATATTTTAATTGAAAATGGCAAAAAATTAAAAATTTTAGCTTCAAATCGATAGTTTCCGAGATTGAAAAAGAGGGCCAGTTGAGTGACACTGAGAAAACCTATTTTTTACAACATTTAAATTTTTAAAGTCTGTAGTTAAGTAAAAAAATAAAGGGTATCTTCTTAGCTTTTAAAGAATATTTTCACAGGGGTGGCTTTCTGCAATTAAATATCTTCAAATTGCAAAAAAAAAACATAGAAAATGTAAAAATCTAACTTGTACAAATAGGAGTTTACAACTGGAGTTTTTTTTTTTTTTTTGAAAAGGTTCAATAAACCAAATCAGTTTTTGCTTTTTGGGTGTTTTTTTATCCCCTGACTCAAGGCGGTTTTAAAAACACCAAAAAAGCAAAAACTAAAAATTTGTTTTATTGGACTTTTTCAAAAAAAAAAAACTCCAGATACCTGAAAAAAAAATTTATATGACAACATGTTATATATTTTTTAGTCTTTTTCAACATATCAATCATTTCAAAAAAAAAATCAACTAATCAAGCAGAACTGCTTATTTTGAAATAAGAAATGCCTAAATAAAGTTCAAAATCAAAAAATGCTAAATTAAAAACTAAGAACAAATATTATAAAGAGAATTACGCACTGAAAACATAGTAGCAAATTTTTGAAACAGTGTTAAACTTGGAGTAGAAAGAAAAACCAACAAACAATAGTAAAACAACAGCTCTAAAAAAAAAATTAAAAGTATAGTAGTGTATAGTTAAATATACAAAACTCAATGAAAAATCAAATTTTGAGCTGGAAAAATCTTACGCTTCAGGATATTTTTATGCATTCATTATTAAAAAATAACTGTCACATAAGTGTTATAATTATAAAGGAATGTGTTATACTTTTTATTCCAATTTTGTTATAAATTAGACTTGAAATTTGTTTAAAAAATAATACAGAGATATACCGTCAACTGGGGTGAATCAGGACTATAATCTAAATAGGGACAGCAGTTTTAAGAGCACCTAAAAGCTTCAAATTTAGAAACTGCTGTGCTGTGTCTTTCTTGACAGAAACTCGCCTCATGTATCCCAACTCACCCCAGATGATGATAATGCTTTTGTATGTTCATTTATACTTGTAATCTTCTACAGAGAAACCTCTTTTTACGCGGTGGCGTTACGCTTTTTGTTTCGTCGATTGCTCTTTAAATACGCAATATTTTTGCAAGCTTCAAAAAGCATTTTGACGAGCTGAACAAAACCTACAAATTGCTTTTAAAAGACTGCAAAAATATTGCGTAGTTTAAGAGCAATCGACGAAACAAAAAGCGTAACGCCACCGCGTAAAAAGAGGTTTCACTGTATATATATAAAAAAAATTCAACGGGTTTGTTCGAACGCGAATCAGTTCAATGCGGACCGTCGGATCGGTGCTCTTTGTTGCGTTGGGTTCATATAAGCCCAAGGAAGGTTCTTACGCCAAAAAGTGACAACTTTGGCCACTCTGGAACCGATTCCGGAAAATCAGCAGATTGTATGGTAAAATATGCGTAAAATCAAATTTTGATCACAGGAGGCTGAATTAGCAAACAAGCAAGAAACGCCAGGAAACCAAAAAAGGGCAGGACGAAGTTTGCCGGGTAAGGCTTGTAAATTATAAATGTTGGCAAGTAAGCTTGCAAATTTTTCGATTTTTAATTACAACTTTGAAATTCTAATGCTGAAATATCCAAACAGCATGCGTCTCCTCAAAATCATTCTGTCTAAGTCCGTTTTATGGAGACGCATGATTCTTAACTGACAAGATTTGAATCCCGATGCTGAAATTTATGAGAAAAACATCTCATCTAGGTACCCTAATCACGCACCTTCCACCAGAACATCAACGTGTGTCCAAACATCCCTAAAGCGCACCACTTACCGTGTAAAACTCCGACCCCGAGTGGTCGCCCTTCAGGGAGCAGCTGAGGCCCTGCCGGGCGGCAATCTGTCCGGCAGTGCACTGATAAATCTTGTGCTGCTTCGAGCAGCAGATTTCGATCGTCGACAGGCACAGCCCGCGCAGCTCACCCGGGACCAGCTCGAGTGATTTGTTGAAGCTCGAGCAGAGCCGATTCTGGGTGCCCCATTCCTCACCCTCCTGGCAGCACAGGGACAGAATCTGCTCGATGGCGATCGCTGAAACAAAGGGTTAAAAACGGGGTTAAATTTCTCTTTGACCGTTATTAGCACGTCTTTATTTTTAGAATAGCTGCATTCTCTTTCATGTAGTTTGCGGAGAAAACACCCAAAAATATTCACCTTCGCAATGGCTAATTTATGCAACCGACTCGAAAGCCGTTCCGAAAAAGGGAAACTTTTACGGGAAAACTCCTCCGAGTCACTCCCAGTCAAACAATGGGCCACAAACCGGAAGGTCCCAACACTTGGCCTTATCGTGACCGAAGAAGCCCCGGCGTCGGTGGTCGCAGCCGAAGCCGGGAAAACCCAAAGTCGTTCCAAGAAGCGGCGATATATCTTTTCTTGCAAAATACACACATTTCCTGGCGGAACTCGCAGGCAGTGCCCACACCCTCATTAGCATAATTTTTTTCCTTGAACACAATCCTGAACCCCGGCGACCCTCCAATGTTGAGGGGAAATGGTTGACCGTGTAGTAAAAGTTCGGTGGTTCCCACCATTGAAACGTGAGACCGCAAATCTTGCCCTTTTAGTTGTAATGGAAGTTGTAAATCCTGGGGTTTTTCGGTTTTCACTTTTCCGAAAAAAGCAGTAAAACTTAAATAATATTTTACGTGGAATAAACAGATTGTTGAGGAGGCATAATTAAAACACTTTTGTATTTCTGTATGATGTCAAAAACGATAAGGATAGTTGAATAAAAATCATCGAACACTGTAAAGCAATAATTTAAAAGTTAAATAAAAACCGATTACACAATTTCAGCTTGTCAATAAATCTCCTTTACAAGCTTTCTCACATGAACAGCAGTAAAACCAACATTTACAGTATTGCATTACCACCCATAATCTTGTTCTTGATAGACTTACTTTGTTCCGCAGCACCAGCTCCTTCTCCATCCACAAGAGAGCGACATCTCATCAGAAATCGCATAAATTCGTCCAATAGTTCAACCCGAAGGAAATTGCACATTTTTCCACCTCGTCGAAGCAGGTACTAAATTCCCATCGACCACCGAACCCCCTTCCCTCCCCGAGCAAAAAGCTCAACCAGGAAAAGCAAAAGAGCAACCGGAAATGGCAAAAGGACTTTCCCACCATCACACACAACACCGGGAGACTGCCACTTCGTGTTTTTTTCTCCCCTTTTACTTCAAGTTGCATCTCTGTGACACCGCAGCAGCATGGACCACAGAACCTTAACATCATCATCACCATAATTCCCGTTTTCGTCGTCGTCGTCGTCGTCGCCGTGTCCTCGAGTGATGGTCTTCCCCCGTTTTCAAATGGAAAGGGCGCGCGAAAAGCTCCCGCTGGAAATTGGATTGTAATAAAACATTTTCTCATCAGGTTTTTCTTCGGGAGGAAGTTGCAAAGCTTGGTGGATTAGGATCTGGTGAATTCTAAAATTACATTGTTTGATGTGAAATCATTTGATTTAATTCAGAATTTAATCCAAATTCTGACACACAATTTGGATTAAATTGTGATTGAAATTTAACTAAAAATTCTTAAAACATGTTTAGGCCGTTGCAAATATTGTTCGGATCTGACCAAAGTCATGCACGCACAAAAATTGTGTAAGTTTGAATTAAATAGCAAAATAGTTTATTAAAATCAACTATCACGTTTTGTAGGCGCCACTACAACATTTTATCATTTCAATAATTACCGTTTTTCGATTCGACTAACATTTTGCCATTTCGACAAACACGTTTCGACGTCGTCGTGCTACCTTGTCGCACCCGCCATTTCGACGTTCCGAGAAAAACGCGTTTTAATGTTTGACCTTGAATATACAAAAACGAGAGCACGCAATGTAACCAATAACAAACATGTTTTGTTTGGCTCACCATTCTGTGCATTGTCCCAAAGTTTGGTTGAAGTTGGTTGCTGGAGTCCCGAGTTATAATTACAAATGTTTACGGTAGTCTAGCTTGTACGTGCGACAAACGCATCCTGACTTTCCTGGCCTGAAATCACTTTGGCCTTTTGTCGCACTTACATCAATTTTCATGGAGTGACAAGATAGCACGACAAGATTGAAAATACTTTCATATATAAAGTGACAAAAATGCACGGAGTTTTTTCGGTTTTTGTTGAATATCTCAGGATTGAAATCGAATTTTGGGGATCTGTGACGGTCAAAAGGTGAGGCATTGTTAGCTGCACAATATGACGTTCTTAACTCAATTTGGCCCAAAATGCACGTACGACAAGTTAGCACGATGGCGACGGTTTGTTGTTTGAACCTCAACTCAATTTAACGTGTTAGGAAAATAAACAGTGTATGTTTTCAATCCAACTTCAACAACAATATGGCCGAAGTGAGAATGTGGAATTCTGGAGATGTTCATGAATTAGGTAGGGGAGAGTGGGGAGACTTGATCCCCTTTTTTTGTATCGCACATAACTCTGTCAATTTCTCACGAAACTATAAACTTTTTGCATGAATTGAAAGCTTAAACATTCATCTATGTTTGGCCAATAAGGGTATTTCATCAGATGAACTCTTTGAATCATGCCAAGCGTTTTAAAAAAATATTTTAATCCGGCATTTTAAAAATGTTAGGGGTAACTTGATCCCCCTTTCAACATTTTGAAGAAATCTCGAGCAAAATGTTTCTTATTCATCCAAACTTTTAATTTTCTGTAAGTTACAGCAATTTCACATAAAACCTGTACGTTTGTGTTCAAAATATAACAAGTTTAGTATGTTAATTATTTTAAAACATAAAATATTATTTTTAGACCGAAATTAAGCATGTTTACAAAAGCTGGAAATTTTTGTTTACAAAACATTAAAAAAAAAGTTCAAACTGCAGTAAGTTATGTAAAACTATACTAAAGGAAACTATGTATGAAAACTCAGCTCAATGAATTAATCTTGAGGCAGATTCCAGTGACTGTAAAAATGCAGGGATCAAGTCTCAATAAACGCACTTTTTTAAACAATTGATTGTAAAAATAGTATGATGATAAATTTAACATCAAACGCGTAAGGGTTTTGGAGTTGATAAGTTTATCAAACAATTCATGTATAAAAAATATTTTTTTGAATAATTTTTGAGTGTTTTCTATACATATCAAAACAAAGAAAAAAGATCTTTTGGAGGTTTTTTGCAGCTCGTTTTAGAAAAATATCTGTAACTCAATCTAAACATTTTTTAATTTTTTTCTTTGTTTACTACAATGATTGTGGTTTGGTTGAGCGTTTTAGCAGAATGCATTACTGTGAATACAAAGAGACGAGTTGTTCCTTTTAATTCCGGTATATATAGCGGAATTAAAAGGAACAACTCGTCTCTTTGTATTCACAGTTCTACAATGAGTTTTAGTCAATTTCGCACAACTTTCTAGAACAAAGCTAATTGTTTTACCCACATGCTGACGAGATACAGGCTTGGGATCAAGTGTCCCCGGGGATCAAGTCTCCCCACTCTCCCCTAAATATGTATTTTATTAGGTATTTAATTTACAAATAAACCCAATATTTTTATGTTCCAGTCCTTGTTCCTGTCATACAACTTGGCTGGTGGAAACTATATCCGTAATTTAATTTTCCCGATGAGTTCGATGTTTCAAAAATTTCTTTTTCATGTAGCTTGCACCATGTCTCCAGCAGCTGATATTTCTTGTCGGCGTCCAGTGAAAATGATTGTAAAATAAACGTGGCCGGAACTCTCCAAAGATATCGTTATTTTTAAGTAAAAAAAAAGGTGAAATAAATATTATCAAAAAACCCTTGCATTGACTCATACATGTTAAGAAAACAAAGAAGAAGAAGAAAAGCCTACCCAGATTTTTTGATTTTCATAAAACTGATCTTTGAATCAACAATCATGTTTGTTAAATCATCCCAAATGTTTATTATATTTACAAAAAATGTCAGGCCGTGGCAATTAAAAACATGTTTGTTGAATCAACAAACATGTTTGGTTAAATTTGGCAAACATGTTTGCCGGCCTCGAGACGACTATCGTGTTAAGCAACTGTGTCCAACATTTTGCCATGTTCACAATCAGAATTCTCTGCGTGTGGGGCAAAAAAATAAAAGAATATAAAAATTAAGATTACAAGCCCAGGTTTCAAAGTTTATGCGAAAAAAGTGTTTTAAAATGCATTTTCCACGCGTCAAGTCGCTTTCCAATCATTAGTTTTCAAAATATCGATGTATTAACGGAATTTTTTTTTCGCGAAAAAATACTTTTTGTGGGACTGTACATTTGTATTTAATGAAAACTTTAAATGTCTTCAAAAGAGTTCAAACATACTATATATGATTATAAACGCAGTCAAATGCATTTTAACTGGTTTTCGGTTGATTAAATTTAAATTGTAATTTAAATTTTAAAGCTTTGTGAAAAAAAAATTGCTACCTGATTATTCAGGCCGACTTTGAATGGGGAAAAATATTTGCAACGGCCCTATAAATAAAAAAAAAATCCAATGCCAGTGCAATGCACGATTTACAATACACGGACAAAAGGTATTTTTTTTTTTTTGCAAAATTTGTTGAACTTAAAAAAACACTTTCAAAAGCATAGAATTGAGTTTGAGGGGTTAATAATTGTTTTTTTTTTAATACAGCTCCACCTTTTCAAAACATTGATAACTCCAAAAATTAGCCATGCAAAGAAACAAAAAAAACACGTAATTTTAAATTTTAAATTGTTGTTGCCAATGCAAAAATGATCACTGAAAAATGTGTCATAATATAAAAAAAACAAAAAATGAAAGGGGTCGTACAACCCCACCATCACAACATATCGTTAAATTGACCTCGTGATCAGAGACCAAAATTACCTTTTAAAACAAATTTTAAAGAAAATCGAAGAGATGGCATCCTTTCCGATTTCGTGCATATTGGACACTTTTTTTATGTTTTGTTTTCAGAAAACTGTTAATTTAATGGTTCAAACACAATATTTTTTAAAAATAGAAAATCGTTCACATTTTTCTAAGACACTAAGTTTAGAATTTTTAGTGTCTCGCTGAAACTAAAATTTCACGAATTAACTCAATTTCGAAATAAATTGCCAGAAAAAAATGAAAAATATTCATAAAACATTCAGTTATTCCTGAAATTTAATTAATAAAGATGTGTATGAAGAAGATCAATAGCGTCAAATGTTATGAGCAGTTCTCTACGGAATCGGTCTTTTTTCTTTAATTTTAATTTTTGTATTTTTTAATCCGGCTGAAACTTTTTTGGTGCCTTCGGTATGCCCAAAGAAGTCATTTTGCATCATTAGTTTGTCCATATAATTTTCCATACAAATTTGGCAGCTGTCCATACAAAAATGATATGTGAAAATTCAAAAATCTGTATCTTTTGAAGGAATTTTTTGATCGATTTGGTGTCTTCGGCAAAGTTGTAGGTATGGATATGGACTACACTGAAAAAAAATTATACACGGTAAAAAAAATTTGGTGATTTTTAATTTAACTTTTTGTCACTAAAACTTGATTTGCAAAAAAACACTATTTTTATTTTTTTTATTTTTTGATATGTTTTAGAGGACATCAAATGCCAACTTTTCAGAAATTTCCAGAATGGGCAAAAAATCTTTGACCGAGTTATGATTTTTTTTAATCAATGCAAATTTTTTCAAAAAATCGAATATTGGTCGCAAAAATTTTTCAACTTCATTTTGACATGTAAAATCGAATTTGCAATCAAAAAGTACTTCAGTGAATTTTTGATAAAGTGCACCGTTTTCAAGTTAAATCCATTTTTATTTAACTTTTTTGAAAATAGTCGCAATTTTTCATTTTTTAAAATTAGTGCCCATGTTTGCCCACCTTTGAAAAAAATAATTTTGAAAAGCTGAGAAAATTCTCTATATTTTGCTTTATCGAACTTTGTTGATAAAAAACAGGAAAATTGATGTTTTCTAAGTCTCACCCAAACAACCCACCATTTTCGAATGTCGATATCTCAGCAAATATAGGTCCGATTTACAATGTTAAAACATGAAACATTCGTGAAATTTTCTGATCTTTTCGAAAAAATACAGTCGACTCTCTGGTTGTCAATTTCCAAGGGACCGTCGAGGAAGAGAATCATCAGTTTACAGAACGATGCAAAATGAAGACTCGACTGAAAATATTTTTTTCTTGATGCCCAGCTATGGGAGAGAATCATGGCAACGTCCAGCAAACAAAAACAAACTAATGTCAAACATCCTTCAAAGCTTCGTTTCGCAAAGGCAAATGTCTATGCAAGCCATGAGAAAATGAAATTATTGACAACCGGAAGAGATTTTCAAAGCAAAAAGAATCCAAGGGACCGTCGAGGAAGAGATCCTTCAAGCAAGAGAAAATATCGAGGAATGAAGAGAATTGAAGTATGCAGATTGAAGGGACTGAAGAATTCATCGAAAGATGGAGCAATATTGATATCGAGAAGATCGACAGCCAGAGAGTCGACTGTATTTTCAAAAATTTAAAATCAAGACTAACATTTCAAACAGGCCAAACATTCAATATAACGCCCATTTGAAATGTTAGTCTTGATTTTAAATTTTTGAAAATATTTTTTTCGAAAAGATCGGAAAATTTCACGAATGTTTCATATATTAACATTGTAAATCGGACCTATAGTTGCTGAGATATCGACATTAGAAAATGGTGGGTTATTTGGGTGAGACTTAGAAAACATCAATTTTTTTGTTTTTTAACCTTTGCATGGCAATATCTCAGCAAATATGGGTCGTATCAACAAAGTTCAATAAAGCAAAATATAGAGAATTTTCTCAGCTCTTCAAAAATATTTTATTCAAAGATGGGCAAACATGGGCACTAATTTTAAAAAATGAAAAACTGCGACTATTTTCAAAAAAGTTACCTAAAATTGGTTATAACTTGAAAACGGTGCACTTTATAAAAAATCACTAAAGTACTTTATGATTCCAAATCCAATTCCAATTTTACATCGAAAAATGAAGTTGAAAAATTTGTGCGATCAATATTTCGATTTTTTGAAAAAATCTGTATTGATTCAAAAAATCATAACTCGGTCAAAGATTTTTTGCCCATTCTGGAAATTTCTGAAAAGTTGGCATTTTATGTCCTCTAAAACATATCAAAAAATAAAAAAAATTAAAAATAGTGTTTTTTGCTAATTAAGTTTTAGTGACAAAAAGTTAAATTAAAAATCACCAAATTTGTTTTTACCGTGTATAATTTTTTTTCAGTGTAGTCCATATCCATACCTCTACTTTGCCGAAGACACCAAATCGATCAAAAAATTCCTTCAAAAGATACAGATTTTTGAATTTTCACATATCATTTTTGTATGGACAGCTGCCAAATTTGTATGGAAAATTATATGGACAAACTAATGATGCAAAATGGCTTCTTTGGGCATACCGAAGGCACCAAAAAAGTTTCAGCCGGATTAAAAAATACAGAAAAAATCGAATGACCGAAATCTCAGAGAATTGCTCTTATATTCAAAATATGTGTGCTTCAAACACCTTCTCAGGATTGGCAACAACATTTTGATGATTTTTGTTATTACCAACTGGAAAATTTTGTTTATGTTTTTTGGTAAGAAATTCATTACTTTTTTATTGAGAGCATTTTTGAGTTTTTTTTATTTGTTTAAAACTCCAAGCGTTCTTTGCACTTTTTGCGCCAAAAGAAGCCATTTTGCATAAGCTATTGATATATTTTTGGTAGGCTGGTTATACAAAATGGACTTGTAAATATTTGAAAATCTGTATTTTGATAAGGGATTCCTGACCGATTCCATGTCTTTTGTTGCAGGTAATAATTCAAACTTTTCAGAAAAATGGGCCAAAATAATAAAATTTAAACAACGAAATTACAACCGGGATTGTCAATTTGCCAGATAAATCTGATAATGCTAGATTTTTCAAGTGTCTGACAAAATAGAGATTCTTCCTTCTGTGTACCAGATAATTACAGATTTAGCCAGTTTTTTCATTTTATAACCATTTGCAACAACTTTTTGATTGAAATACATGAATCAAATCAGGATCCACTCGGAAAGTTTTGCACCCTTCGGCAAAGTTGTAGGGAGTTAAATTTCCTAAAAGAATCTACATTTTTGCGAGCCAGGGGGTATCTCTTGAAATTTTCCGAAATTTTATTTTTTTTCTCGCCACCCTAATGTAAACTTGTACAGCATTGTATTTCCTACAAGAATCTCCTACAAGAATCTGGCACTTTGACAATGACAGACCCACGCCACCTGGCAGCAAAATACTGAAACAATGTTTTTCTGCATACATTTTTGTGATTTTCCCCATATGAACTTCAACAATAAAAAGCGACCCTTAAACCTAAACCGATTTGGCTCATAATTTGCACATATAGTGGTTTTGCCTAAAGAATCGAGTCATAGGGTGCCCCTGATGTTGATTTTATTTTATCTTCACCCTATTGTACATCGAAAATTCAGTAAAAGTGAAAATATTTTAAAACGATGTTGATAAAAATGTATATAAACGCAAGGGAATTATTTTCATTTTTTTTTGAAATTAATGCGCTAAAAAATTCATCAGAATTTATGTTTGGCCCCTATATTTTTCGAGCCGATTTTGAAGGGAGGGGGCGGGGGAGACAAAAATAATGATAAGTATTTGCAACAGCCTAAAAAAATTGAAAATAAAATTAAAATGCTTGCAACGGACTTACCGCATAAAGCTAAATCTAAATTACAAAAAGATTTTTTTTAATGTTAAATGCAACATATTAAAAATCAGATATTATAACACACAAACGAAAATCAAAAAAATAGACTCTTAGGAGAAACACTTTTTTCAACTAAATTTGTCCAGATTTTTTCTGCACCTAGAAGTTGAAGTATTGGCCCAGCTGCGAAATTATTAGTGGGAGGCAAAGAGCAGGAGGAGCTTGAATTTCAAGACGGCAATGGAACGGGTGTGACACTTTTATTGTAGCATATTTTCTGCTCCTGCTGAAATAGTCCCAACCCGATAGACTCCAAATTTGCCCTGCGGGGTGGTTGTAAAATAGTTTCATTTCATGATAATGGCGATATTATGACTTTCAAATGGAAGCTGGTCGTAAAATGGAGATTAAATTTGTATGGTGCCAAAAACAGGATCATAAAATCATCGAGCGAAAGAGTTTGGCACAAAAAAAAGTGGTGGCTGCCTGATGGCAGAGTAATTTGGTTGACTTTTTCACACGATAATTGATACTAATGGGAGGGATCGAGCGTGAACCACGTGTCGACGTGCGTGCTGTGTTGATGGTGTGGGTGGTGATTCACTTCACAAAATAATCCAATTGACTTCATCCGGTCGTTCGTCGGTTGTCTCGCCAGAGATTACCATATATCGAATGTGCAATTAATTGCTTGGTGGGGTGACACATGGCATCAATGTAAAATTTATGACGCAGCCCTCGAGCGAGATGGGATGAAAAAGAGCAACCAATCCGATCGGTGGGTGCCAATTGATAAATTTATGCCGTGTCCGCGCCCGGAAGAAGGGATTTTTATTATGATTTTCATGCTGTTATGTCGTCGGTCGGATTGAATGAGTCAATATGAAACGATAATAATTAAAGATCAAATAAAAATGGAAATAAACTAATAACCAGTTCGCAGGACATGCCTTAATGGTCCAAGCAGCGTTTCCCTTTTTTAAATAATTTTGTCAAAATGCCAAGATAAAATGAACAAAGTCAATATTCAATCGCAACATTGTTGCATAAAATCCTGCCACCATGAAACTCTCATCAATAAAGTGTAAAATCGATTCCCCAATTAATTTCTTCTCACTTTCCCCCCACGGCAAGCTGAGCAAACTTAAATCCAGCCCGAAGGGTGCCGAATAATTTATTATCCAGTGCACACATATTTTATTTCATAAATTTCACCACCCAACCGAACATGAATAAACAAATTGTACGCCGCTTCAGAGCAATTAGCCAAATATTGAAATTTACTTGCCAGGAAAAAAGCGACCCCACATCACTCACCCCTCCCGGAAACCAAATCCCACCACCACCAGATGATGTGTGTTAAACAAGCCGCATCAGATTCCACCGGTCAACGTTCCGTGGCCTGCGCGGTCAAACCGGAGAACCTACCCCAGGACCCATCCGGCTGGCAGCAGCCACAACAGTTGGCCAACATGTTGAATTAGCCGAACCAGCTGTGAGAATTGTGACATTAATTATATGGCAACAGTATTAGAATTTCAGCGCGGTGGAGTTTTCGGGGAAATTTTGGGGGTGTTGCGTGGGCGGTCAGACGGGAGGACCAAAGTTGCCTTGTTGGACCTTCTCTCCTCCCCCTACTCATGGGGAACGTTGGAGTCAGCTTCAGATTTCCCGGATGCTGGATGCTCTCTCCCTCTTCTGGTTCAACCAGCAGTGTTCTGTTCATGAATAATTTAAGCTCACTCATAAATAACTACGCGGAGTGGATTTTAGAAATTGAAATTCATTATCGCTGCCACCCAATCAGGTGGGGACTGGGGAGGGTGGCGCTCAGGGCATGCCTCATTAGCTTGGACGGATGGGAAATTTTGAGGGCGTTGGTGGACGGCACCTCGATGATTAACGAACAGTTTGCGTGTGGGTGATCTAATAAAGTGAGACAGAACGGGTGTTGCTTCTTGGAACAGGAGTTTAGGATGTTTTGTACACTATTCGATATAAATATTTTAAACGAATTTGAGCGTGATTTTCCAATCGTAGATTAAACACCATTGTTTAATTTATGCTAAAACAACACACGCAAAACTTGTGCTTGAGTTATTGATATAACTCAAACCTGGAAAAAAATAACCCTGGCAGTTGTTAGGGAATGGTCGTCAAAGGCGTGATATCGGTGGCCTTCAAACACTCCCGCGAAGAATATTCGAGGGTCAAAAAAAACGCGTCGTATTTGGCAATCGAAAAAGACGAATTTATTTCGCACGAAAGATTTATTGCCAAAAGGAACGAAAAACGCGTGAGGTCAGTTCGAACTGTGTATTTCAACTTAACTACGAGTGGCGATCACCACGAACTTGACCTTGTCGCAAAGTAGGTAGCAAAACTCTCTCGTGATCGGGCTCGCTGGCCGAGCGTTGTGATAAGGTGATAGTGTGCTAATACTAATGTAACTGAATTCAAATTCTCTCTTATCTATACGGACTTCGTGTTTGGGCACTAGTGTGTCCCAACAGCAGTTAAAAAAAAAACACAAAACGGTTTTAAATATTCGAAAATCTGTATCTTTCTGATGACTTTGTATAGTTTAGTTTGAGATAAGTAAAGAAAAATCAAATTATTCATCAGTTTTATCTAATTTAATTTTAAAAAACGTAACTTAATCCACCTTTAGGTGGTTGGTGCCTTCCTCTCATTTATAGAGTGATTACAATCCCCTAAAGTGTCCACATGGTTTATGGATCTCTCTTAACGTGATCGCAGCACCTAAAAGGTCCAAATAAAAATAAGTGACAAGTAAAAAAAAACAGAAATTCTACAGACTTTTTGTTAAGATTATACAGACACCGCCTTTCAGGAAAATGGCATCCCTCTGCAAAGCTTTTTTCGAGGCGATCAGACGGGACCATTTGAGGTTATGTAAATTCATACCATTTTTTAAACTGCTTGAAATTTTAGATAGGTAAGTAAGATCTTGAAAATTCTTAATCTTGCTTTCTAAAAATATATAACATGTGAGGGTTTCATGAAAAAACCACCCTTTTTACCATAATTTTAATTTAATATGAAACAGTTTTTTTAACATAACTTTTCAAATACAAGATAAAACTGTATGAATTTAAATAGCAACGTAGGGGACGTTAAGACGGATCGATTAAAACCATTCCGGCCAAAATCGGTTGAGCCTGTGACGAGATATTCCAGTGACATTGATTTGGTACACATGTCTACATACAGCCAAACACACAGACATTTGCTCAGCTGGTGATTCTTAGTCGATATGTACAAATGAAGGTAGGCCTAGGAGGTCTAACTAAAAAGTTCGTTTTTCGAGTGATTTTATAGCCTTTCCTCAGTAAAGTGAGGAAGGCAAAAACATCACCTTTTTCAAAAATATGGTTCAGCAGCAAAATGGTTGCCCTTAAGCGATACCTATAATCGTCTAATTTTTTTTTTTTTTCGTTTCATAAGGCCGTTGCAAATATTTATTGAAGTTTATGTCCCTCGACTCTGATCAAAGTTGAAAAAAATTGAAAATTGAAATTACAGGCCAAGAATGAAAAAAGTGTTTTAAAATGCATCGTACACCTGTCCAGTTGTTTTGCAATCATTGATTTCCAAAATTTCTAAGTACTTACGAAAATTTTATTTTTGCGAGAAAAAAAGTTTTTGCAGTGCTGTACACTGTAATTTCAAAACAGTTCAAAATATTTTTAAATGAGTCCAAACATGTTAAATATGATTATCAATGCAGAAAAAGGCATTTTGGATTGTTCTCAGTTGATTTGACTTCTATTTCCATTAAATTTTGATATATTTTTGAAAAAAATATGTTTTTGCCACTTGATTTTTCGGACCAATTTTGGCGACATAAACTTTGAAAAATATTTGCTACGGCCTAAAATGAATTCAACGAACATTAATTAATTAATGAATATTCAAAACAGGGTATGTTATTTTAATGAGTGCCTTTTTTGAATTTCTAAATTGTCCTATCCATACAACTAAAAACTCTGTCAAACACACCAAATCGATCGGAATTTATTCCGAAATACTGACATTGGAATATTTGCGTTTCAGCTATTCTTTCTGAATATTCTCACCACAAAACTTTGTCGAAGACATCAAATAGATCAGAAAATTGCTTACCTAGATACAGATTTTCAAATATTTGCGAACAGCTGTCAAAATTTCTTGGAAACCTTATGAACAAAGTTATGATGTAACAATGGTTTCTTTGCTGGTTTCACAATGTTTTAACCAAACATCAATTTGAAACTTTTGATAACGGCCGATTTCGTACTGAATTTTTTAATTTCAAAATCTCATTTTTCCTAATTCTTAAAATTAATTGTTCGATTTGTTTTGATTTAAACACATTTTTTTCGGTAACGTGCCAATATCTCGGCAACTTTTAGCCAGAATTTAGTTTAAATTTTTTTTTAGTGTTATGGTAAAAAATAACATTGGAAATAATCATGTTAGGTCGTTTTTAATAAGGATCACTACTGAAAATAATCAAAATAATTTTGATGGTTTTATTTTTGTTTTTATTTTTAAATAATTACAAAAATGTCTCCTTATATAACTATACAAAGTATAAAAAATCTTGTATGCAAGGTAAAACAAACATGGTAGTGAAACAATAAAACATGGTAACAAACTAACCTTAAAAGCTGAGTAAATTTTATACTTTTTGTATGAATCTTTCTTTCCTCTTCCTTCTTCCACAATATTGACTCGAAAGAACAGGGCTTCTTGAAGCTTTTTTATGCTTCAAAATTTTTCATGGAAATGACGGGCAATCAACTGAAATCATTTGCATTTTTTGTGATGATAACCATTGTTAGCTTAATTGATACAATTTGAGAATTTCTTTGAAATTTCCGAGCCGCAAAAATACCGATTCAAATATTTTCCAATGAAAAATCAGGGGGATAAAACATATTTTCACGAAAAAAAACATCAACATGGCTTTTTAATATTTTCTTGAATATTGATTTAAGAATATTTTCACACTTGGCTTATAAATAGCAATTCCATTTTAAAAGAACATAAACCAATAAAAAGTTCTTCGATCGGGCTCAACAATTTTGTGGAAATTCCTTGGCCAAAATAATGAGACCAGTATTTTTTTTATTTGGCTGTCAGGGTTACCTACGCCTACGGTGGTCCAAAGGATGACATTTTTCGTCTTTTTTTTGTAAAAACTACATATTTCAAAAAAACATCTTCAAGCCTTTTCAACCGATTTAAGCTGTTTTGGAAGCAAATGAGAGGTAATTATTTTGGCTTTTTTAAAGTATCTGGTCTAAAAAATCTAACCTAACATTTGAAAAAGTCGGATTAAAACTAAAAATGGCAATTAGACCGTAACTGTACCAGAAAACGTTTTCAAATAATATATTTAAAAAAGGAAGACCTGTTTGTTACCGAGATATGGGTTTTTTTTTTAAATAAATATCGGATTTTTCGACGCGCCCCGACGAACAAGGGAAAAATCAACATTTTTTCACTAAAACTAAGATAACTTGAAAGTTTAAGCGATGACCTATACTTTTTTTTTGGCTACATTCGTAATTGCTGTATAATATTATCAACAACATGATATCGAGCATTCGATCATTTTACAAGGAAATGCAATGTACCTAGTTTTACTTCACCAAATTAATTAAGCAGAATTTCAATTAATGCATACCAGCTAAATTTATAGAACAACCAACGCGCTGGATAAGCTTCTACCACCTCACTTATTGCCATTCGAGTGAATTCATAATACTAATAGAAATTTGCCAGAAATCTCACCTTCCGAGCTCACCAATCCCACGCAGCATATCAGCATCAAACCAATTTTCACCCCCATGGCGTGTGCGGGTTCACTCTGCCCACTAACTCTCCACTTTTCCCTCTAATCAGTTTTAATCCGTTTCCCACCCACACACAGTCGGGCGGCAACTGCCGAGAGCCAGTCAGCGCCAAATTCTATTTTCACACTTTCCACTGCTGCAACAAATCGACCTCCGCTTATCGTCGTGATTATCTTCCTTTTTTTTTAGCTGGACTCCACTTTACGTCACAAAACCACACTCTATCACACCAATCTGGGGCCTCGAACAGTGATTTCCCCTCTTTTTCTTCTTCGGTTTTTATTATTTTGATGGTTTTCGATTTTCTGATTCCACACTCGACAAGCTCTTTTGTCTCAGATTTTGCTCGCTCTTTTTTTTTTTTGTTCCTGCAAAATTATGTAACACTTTCAGTCACCCCCACTCGACGAAGCCCTTTGTCGGCTCCGGGTTGGCCACATCCGCCACGAATCAATTTACGATAATCCAATAAGCAGCAGCAGTAGGACCAGCAGCCGTGGCAGGTTCCAAATGGAGTCCCATTTAGTAAAGTTCGTCCTTTGACCGCGACGTCGACTGAATGGAAAGAAAGCCACAATTTAATTCTCCACAGTCGTCGCCGTCGTCCTTTGTTCTCTTTCAAAAATCAGGAAAAAAATCATTTCACAAACACACACTTTTCAACCGGTGGAACTGACCGCCAAATCGAAGCGAAATCCGATTTCGGTCGTCCATTAAGGGTCCACCATTGGGTTGGCTTTTCTCGTCCCGACCACCAACTCGGTACTGCTGTCGAGCCCCGAATCAAGACCTTTTAACCCCTTCCACGTGCGTGATTATCACACTCACTCTGACACACACGTGATATTTATTCCCTCGGCAAAACAGTAAACTTGGTCAAGGTTGGCAGGAAGTGGAAAATTGCTGTTTATTCGATCGACTTCGGGTGGCCTTTCAAAAGCAGAAGAGAGAGGAAGGGATTCAATGCAGTTTTTAACATCGGGTGGTGGTCCACTTTGCCGTGGAGGAAGTGCAGCACCACTTGGTCCGGCCAGCCAGGAGGAAGGTAATAGATTTATGGGTTTTGCTCGTCGGAACTTTTTCATGTTTCCATGCTCTGGACCGACACGGCACGACACGCAGGGCACTTACACGTGTTTGGGCGGCAGCAGTGCACGGAATGAGAGGACTTTTTAGTGAAAAAGCGGTTTTGGTAGGGGTGATCGTGGTGGAATTTTTTAACAAGAATTTTTCTTTAAGTTACATCTTTTTACAGATTTTATTCAACACTTTGGATGTTTGAAATGTTGTTAAAAACATGAAACATGCTTTTAGAAATGTTGAAACTTGGGCCTGAAACTAAATTGACTCAGGAAAGGATAAGAAAAAATTACAAAAGTTTCAGTTTCTAACATTTATTGTACGATCAGTACCTTGCTGGACTCGGTCGTTGGAAACGACCGTCGGCTCAACGACCGACGAAATAGGCGGCGGGCCAGATGCGGGCATAAAAATGTCAAAACCTCTCCCCCTCTCACTTCGTCTCACCATCCAGCTGCAGCTTTGTTGACAAACAAACGGAGCACGCGGTCGCATGATGGCGGTATCGAGCCAGAATCAGGGGGATCATGTGGTAAAAAATTAAACTTTATTTTTAAAGAAAATTAATATTTTTCCGACTAAATAAAAAATTTGCGAGCATGTTCAAACGATTATTGCTAATGTCGGAAAATTGATTAAAAATCAAAATTTCCATATTTTTTCTATAACTTGAACTTTTTCACTCCAATTGAGAACCCCTATCCACGACCGTTTCCAATGACCGCGAGAAGATGCCAGAAAATACAGCAACCAACAAAATACACAATAAAACCGAACCAATTGGGTCCTAAAATGAAGCTTAGATTGCTGATATTATTGATTACAGCGATAGAGCTTATTTTTCTGAGTACAATGACCCTTTAAGCGACCGCAAAGGATTTAAAATGGATTTTTAATTCAATTTTGAAAAATTTACTTCACGGTCCTTCTTGACAGAAAAGGTCCTACTTGACAGTTCGTTCCAAGGGGACCATAGTTGATCCATCGAAAAAATGTTGTCTTGTCAATATTTTTTCCTGCGCTAAAACGAAAAAAAAAAAAGTGATCAGAAATGGTTTTAAATCGTGTTTTTTACCGTTGTACATAAAACTGGTATCATCAGTTGAAAATTATAGCCACACTTCTGTGACAATAAAAAAAACTTATCTTTGATGATTCGAATTCTTTGTGAGGTTGTATCTCAGAAACTGATTGTCCAATTTTGAAAGTGTCAGAGTAAACATTGTAGTTAATTTTCTCAGCTTTCCAAAAACATTAAGTTTTAGGGTGGCTTTCCTACACAAAGGATTATAAAAAAAGGTGAAATGTGAAAATGTTTTAAAATTATTACATAAAAGTAAATTCAATTCGAAAACGGTGCACTTTGTTCAAAATTTGGTAGAGTACTTATCGATTGCAAATTTGATTTTGCGCTTTAAACATATTTTTTTATTTGACATTCAACCACATTTTCAATACATTTAAAAATACATGTATCTGGAACCAGATTTGGTGCTATTATGCACTATGACTCTAAAGATGATTTTTTGCGTTCAATTAACCCTCTAACGTCCATGGTTACTCCACCAAATCGATCAGAAAATCCCATCTCAAGATACAGATTTTCATACATTTACGTACCGTAACAGGGGTGACATTGACAGGATTTCAATTTTATTTTTGGAATATTTTCCATGTGGTAAGGTTTGTCTTAAAATAACTACTTTTCAAACATGTTTTTTTTTAAAAGTTGCCTTTAAAATTTCTTATTTTGAATTATGGCGTGACTTTGACAGTCTTTGTTTTTCTGGTTAAATCAGATTCCAAATGTCTAAATTTCATTTTCATGTATGATATTCCATCATTAAGGTAACTGATATAGTTTTTTAAAGAAAAAATCAATGTCAAAATTCGTATAAACTTTAGGTTATTTTTGAACAGCCAGAATTTTGTCTTAAATTCCTTGAAACTTTGCTTTGTTTACAAAATTATCGATTTAAATTACATTTCAAACTAAATTTGAAGCCAAAATAAAAAAAAACACATTTTATATAAAATTTGATCTACTAAAAAATCTATAAATTTGGAGATTTCGAAAATGCATTCAGTTTCTCGATTCTATTTATTTAGGTCACCTCCGGCTATCGAAATCGGGATGTTAACGGTACCCATTTTGCAAAATTGCATGGAAAAATTAATTTTGCAAAACTTTTTTTGACAAAGGGAATGGATGGGCAAAGTTTCATCTAAATAAAAAAAATTAAAAATCGCGAATCAGTTTGCGAAAATCTATAAAACTACTCTAAATCAAAACATGAAAAAAATATATTGAGGGCAAAAAGCAAAAAAATATTGAGGGCATGTAAAATAACTAAACAATATGCTTAGCAGTCTTTAGGAAATTTATAGTTGGTTGAATGGTTTTGGTTTGGTACAATTTAATATTGAAATATATGTTTCCAGGTCCAAAAAACAACAAAAATATCCAAAATGTATGGGTAATTCTCCGCCAACTCACACAGCAGTTGCCCCGACCCCTCTTCGATTTGCGTGAAACTTTGTCCTAAGGGGTAACTTTTGTCCCTGATCACGAATCCGAGGTCCGTTTTTTGATATCTCGTGACGGAGGGGCGGTACGACCCCTTCCATTTTTGAACATGCGAAAAAAGAGGTGTGTTTCAATAATTTGCAGCCTGAAACGGTGATGAGATAGAAATTTGGTGTCAAAGGGACTTGTATGTAAAATTAGACGCCCGATTTGATGGCGTACTCAGAATTTCGAAAAAACGTATTTTTCATCGAAAAAAACACTAAAAAAGTTTTAAAAATTCTCCCATTTTCCGTTACTCGACTGTAAAAAAATTTGGAACATGTAATTTTATAGGAAATTTAATGTTCTTTTCGAATCTACATTGACTCAGAAGGGTCATTTTTTCATTTAGAACAAAAAATTTCATTTTAAAATTTCGTGTTTTTTCTAACTTTGCAGGATTATTTTTTAGAGTGTAACAATATTCTACAAAGTTGTAGAGCAGACAATTACAAAAATTTTGATATATAGACATAAGGGGTTTGCTTATAAACATCACGAGTTATCGCGATTTTACGAAAAAAAGTTTTGAAAAAGTTACTTTTTGCGTTTCTCTTTGTTTCGTCGTCCGTGTCTGTCGCGGGTGACCATGAACGGCCATGATCGATGACGACCAACATTTTCAAAACTTTTTTTTCGTAAAATCGCGATAACTCGTGATGTTTATAAGCAAATCCCTTATGTTTACATATCAAAATTTTTGGAATTGTCTGCTCTACAACTTTGTAGAACATTGTTACACTCTAAAAAATAACCCTGCAAAGTTAGAAAAAACACGAAATTTTAAAATGAAAAATTTTGTTCTAAATGAAAAAATGACCCTTCTGGGTCAATGTAGATTCGAAAAGAACATTAAATTTCCTATAAAATTACATGTTCCAAAATTTTTTACAGTCGAGTAACGGAAAATGGGAGAATTTTTAAAACTTTTTTAGTGTTTTTTTCGATGAAAAATACGTTTTTTCGAAATTCTGAGTACGCCATCAAATCGGGCGTCTAATTTTACATAAAAGTCCCTTTGACACCAAATTTCTATCTCATCACCGTTTCAGGCTGCAAATTATTGAAAAACACCTTTTTTTTCGCATGTTCAAAAATGGAAGGGGTCGTACCGCCCCTCCGTCACGAGATATCGAAAAACGGACCTCGGATTCGTGATCAGGGACAAAAGTTACCCCTTAGGACAAAGTTTCACGCAAATCGAAGAGGGGTCGGGGCAACTTTTCCCGATTTCGTGTGAGTTGGTAGAGAATTACCCGTATATATAATATTGAGTTCCATACTTATATCTTTTCAAATAAATACAAATTTCAAAGATGTGAATAATGTTTTTATTTTGTTGAGGCAAAAAATAGCTCAAAATTGCCTTGACTTGTTACCTTGTTCAAGCCGTTGTGAATTATTTCTAATTTTTTTTTGTGCATTTTTAATCACTTATTTTTATTTTTTTTATTTTTATTTTTAACTATTGTTTTGCATGTTAGTAATGTTGAGATCTCGGACGTTGCATTTCAGGTAAATACATATGTTCATGAATTCACTGATATTTTGAAAATTTGACAGAAGCATAACTGTAACAATGTCACAGGCAATGTGATACTTTTTTTTTTAAACCGTCATCAGGGGTGACACTTGGGTCTGGGAGGTGAGAATGCTGAAATTTGTATGACCCAATTTCACCCCGTAATGACGATTTTTAAACTTTGGCTTCCCATTTTTATTGGGTTACTTTTAAATTCATTCATTCATGAGGTATTTTTAATACAATTGCCGAGAAAAGTTCAAAAAAAAATCTTTGTTGAACACATACGAAAATATCGGTTTTTGTTTTATATCAGCTTATAAGCCCTATTTTTAACTGACAACTCTTCGGCAACTGTTTGATTTGCAAATTGTCATTAAATGAGGGATTTTATAAAAGCAATCAAGACATCATATTTCAATTTTCTACATTTTCCTCACTTAAAAAAACAGCGTTTTTTTTTTTGTCAAATATCTGCCTCACTGGTCTTGAATCCACGACAGCAGTACACCACCAAATTTGAGCATCACTACACCACCAGAGCTTAAAGTCCATAGGTTTTTAGGGCCACAAAAGGGTTGCGTGTACCCGTGACTTGAATGTTAAAAGCTTCTGCACAACCTTGACACAAAATCCTCGCACTATTTCACTAGAACACAGTAAAGCAAAGTTTTTTTCCTTCTCCAACCTCAAATTAATCTCACACTCGCGCACCTGGGAGGAACCTTCCCCGAAACGTTGCTTCCGTCCCGACTGGTCGATCCTTGAGCACTGAACGCACCCTGGCAAGACACTGTCACGAGATTTGGCTGACGAGGGCCAATATATAGCCGATGTTTGCTTTATGATAATTACCAGTCGCTAGTCGGTTGCGCCGCAGATAAACTCTCAAATATGTACATACGTTTAGCTGCTTTTTACCTTCTTACCTGTCCTACATGAGAACGACAGAGAGAGAGAGAACGCGCGACTTAGAAGCGACTTTATCTCCAGGTTTGACCTGGCAAGCCAAACCAAAGTACAAAGAAACACTTTCATCCGAATCGAAAATGCCCAACCAACCGTGCGTTCCGGGGTTCAACCTTTGGACAGAAGGAAATATATCATCTTCGGCAGGAAGTGTGAAACGTGCCAACATACAACATGATATTTGGCAAAGTTCTCCGGGGGGATACAGGAAATGGTAGAAATCAATGCCAATGCACACGGGAAACTTATCACTTACTTAGAATACTTTGTTTTTTTGTTGGATAAAGTTGGTCGCTTAAACTAGGACAAAACAGTACAGAGCTGCTGTTTCCGAGTTAGTTTCGTCTGGAAATAGAAGCACCATGCAAAACAACAGGGAAGATGTCCACTCTACAATGCTAAACTGTTTTTTTACCGGCATTTGATGCTCAGTTTCAAAGCTTAGAAGTTGCTGAAAGGGTGACAACTTGAAAAGACTGAAATGTCTCACTTGGCAATAAATTGTAGTTATTTTTTCACTTTAAGGTACCAGTTTTTATTCCAAACTGCTTACTTATCAAAATATCTACCAATTATTATTTTTTAATTATACTACTTAAACTAATAGTATAGTATAAACGATATTATTTGGTTTTAAGAGGCAGTATTTGTAAATTCTGCTCGGTTTGTTCTAGAGGTCGTATCGAGGTGCTCCGATTTGGATGAAACTTTCAGCATTTGTTTGTCTATACATGAGATGAACTCATGCCAAATATAAGCCCTCTACGACAAAGGGAAGTGGGGTAAAACGGGCTTCGAAGTTTGAGGTCCAAAAAACCTAAAAAATCTTAAAATTGCTCGCATTTCCGTAAAACTTCATCAAACCCAACTCTCGTAGATGCATTTGAAAGATCTTTTGAAGCACTTCAAAATGGGCCATAGACATCCAGGACCGGCTTGACTTTTTCTCATAGCTTTTGCAAATTACTGTTAAAAATTGATTTTTTCAAAACCTTAATATCTTTTTCCAACAGCCTCCAACACCCATACTCCCATAGGTCAAAAGATAGGTAATTTCATGGACTATAATCCTTTGGAAATAACTTTTTGGCCAATCGCAGTTTTTCTCATAGTTTTTCGATTTTTCTATAACAAACATTTTACAACGTTAGTTTTTGCCCTGTAGGCCTCCATAGAGGCACTTTTTAGTCTCAATTTTGTCATATTCGAAATCCTCGGAAAATTTCACGTTAGTTAGAAGTATTGAAGTTGTAATTTTGATTTAAAAAATAAATAAATAAAACATTTTAGAAAAAAGAAATGGATCTTATTTACCTTGTGATCAAAACGTCAAATGCCGTATTAAGTAGGCGAATATCTGTTCTACCCCTAATCCGAAAAAAAGTTAAAAAATATTTTAATTCATTTTAAATGGCATTTTTTCCAATCAAATTTACAACTCCAATACTTCTAACTTACGTGAAATTTTCCGAGGATTCCGAATATGACAAAATTGAGACCAATATGTGCCGCTATGACGGCCTACAGGGCAAAAACTAACGTTGTAAAATGTTTGTTATAGAAAAATCGAAAAACTATGAGAAAAACTGCGATTGGCCAAAAAAATATTTCCGAAGGCTTATAGTCCATGAAATTACCTATCTTTTGACCTATGGGAGTATGGGTGTTTGAGGCTGTTGGAAAAAGATATTGAGGTTTAAAAAAAAATCCATTTTTAACAGTAATTTGCAAAAGCTATGAGAAAAAATCAAACCAATCCTGGATGTCTATGGCACATTTTGAAGTGCTTCAAAAGACCTTTCGAATGCATCTACGAGAGTTGGGTTTGATGAAGTTTTACGGAAATGCGAGCAATTTTAAGTTTTTTAATGTTTTTTTGACCTCAAACTTCAAAGCCCGTTTTACCCCACTTCCCTTTGTCGTAGAGGGCTCATATTTGGCATGAGTTCATCTCATGTATAGACAAACAAACGCTGAAAGTTTCATCCAAATCGGAGCACCTCGATACGACCTGTTACACATTGGTGAAAAACTGGCTCTTAAAGGCATTTCAAAAGCGTTTGGAGGTGTTGGTGGGGGGGGGGGCGTGCTTATTGGGGCGGGGTGTGTCAAGCACCATGTGCGGGATTGAGAAACATTATCCTGTATGGTAAGGCGGTTTTGGAATGGGGGGGGGTCTGGGGCATATTGATGTCGTTGCAACTGGTTTGGCGATGATTGGGTTTGGGTTTAAAATTTAGTTTTTACTGCGCAGCGGACGGGAATGGGGATGATTACGAACGGTTGTATAATTTGGAGAACTTTTAATGAGTCTTTTGGCGCGGCAGTTTTTTTTTATTTTTTTTATTTTTCATTTGGGAAATGGTATGGGGGAGAGATGAGTATGGCAAAATAGTGGGGTTGGGTTGGTTATGGGATGAAAATTTTTGAAGGGTTGCAGTTTAGTGGGGGGGAAAGTGGGGGCTTGTTGAGTATGGTTCGCTGGAGTGGGGGTTTTTTTGTGCCAGGTCGTTTTCGGATGGTTTTATTGAGCAAGGGGTACCCCATTGTGGTTGGAGATTGTTGGGAAGAAAGGATTTTTTTAGGGGAGTGGTGTGGGGGGTGATGAAGGGCGGATTTAACTGGGGTCATGATGGTGGGAGGGGAGGGGAGAAATGTATGGCGTGTGAGTCGCGTGTGGTGTCACTTCTTCTGGGGATGGCGTTTGTGGAATTTTTGAGGGAGAGGGTGCGGTTTGGTGGGGCAGGAGGGGGGTGAGGGGGGGGGGGGGGGGTATGGATGGGGGAGTGGCTTTTTGGGAGGGGAAGGGGGGGTGGTGAGAATCGGTGAGATGGGACTGGGTGGTTTTTCTTGGTGGGCATGGGTTTTTGTTTTTTTTTTATTTTTATTTTTATATTTTTTATGAGTTTTGTTGGATTTAGTTGTGGGGGATTGTATAGGGTGTGGGAGTGGTGGGATTTGGGGGTTGCGGGGTTTTTGGTGGTTGCGGTGGGGGTTGGTAGTTTTTTGGTTGGGGTTTGGCGCGTGTGTTTTGTAAAAGTGTGAAGGGGGGGGGTAGGGGGGACGGGCGGGAGGTATTAGGGGGGTGGAGGGATGGTGGTATGCATAAAATGATTTTTTCTCAGTGTCATCAAATTCGCCCTCATTATACAACTCGCAACAATTCGGGTGCTTTTGATTTGATTTTCAATTTTAAAACATGAAATTAGCGTGTTTTTTTTTCTTCCTTCAGTAAAAAAAAATATATTATTTTAAAAAAAATCAGTCAAGCATTCAAAAATTTTCAAAATAAGGCTTTCTAGCAGGGTTGTTAAAATATCAAAATATCACCTCTCAGCAACTACAATTATCTCGCCTGAATATTCATGCCTCAAATACAACTGCTCTTCTCTCTTCATTGAAACTCTCAGCGCCGAACATAGCCGAACACGTTTTTGTGTTTACCCACTCGCGATTGACATTTTCCTTTTCTCTCTCATTCTCGCTTCCACGATCATCCTACCGCAACAGCGTTTAACCACAAAAGCCGCCACAAAACCAATTTTGCAAACGCAGTTTGAAGGGGCGTCATGCGTGGTCGGCTCCTAATCGCCATCTCGCGTTCTCTCATTGCAGTTTTCGGAGAGGTTGAGAGACTCAGCGGTGAGAGCGCATAGTCGAGGAAAAGGGAAGGAGTGATAGAGAGAGAATGACATCGCTGGGAATCACGAGACACAAGAAGAGATCTCACAAGCTATAGTGACGGCCGCTATACTCTCGGATATTTTTGGTGCAGAGATAATCTATTGATAGCTTTTCTATCACTCTTTTGCAACACTGCTTTCTAGTATGTTTAAGTTTACACCACTGACGAACTGACGTGCCACCAAGAGTTCAAATTTGACCGCACATTCCCATCTTCCTTCTCACTCACCCTCAGCGAACAGCGATTGTCAAACACACAGTTTGACAGATGCTCAGCTGCTGATGCTGAGAAGCTCTCTGAAGCAACATGTGAAAAGGGCGGAAACCATTCTTAAACTATTTTATTTTTGTAATTTTTTGGGAAAATGTGTTTATTTCACTAATTATCTAATGTTAAATAATATATATGGTTTATTATTGTGTTGCCATTAATGATTTGTCAGTGTTTATGAAGTTTTTTGATTTTTCGCAACATAATCGATCTTATTCATATCTGCTCTTTTCACTTGTTGTTCCTGTTTTTTTCGCAGCACGGGAACAGCTGTGGTGGCTGAATGTCAAACTTGAATTTTGACATTCACTCAAGAAGAGAAAAGTAGGAAGAAAGAGAAGAAAAATGCGGTCAGAAATGATCGAGATATTTGTTCCTGGTGGCACGTCAGTTCGTCAGTGTTTACACGGCTGCTGGGGATTTGTTTGCATCAGATCTGTTATCTCTTTCTAGCAATAGTTTTTTGTCAGGCGACCTATAGCTGTTTTTTTTTTTGACATACCGTCCGATATGTGAGCCAACATTCGCTGGATGACAGGTCGAGCTCGATCATTGTTTGCATCAACACACTACGAGCAGAAGTTCGTCATTTTTGGGTAAGATTTTTTTGTTTTTTCACTGGGCCTAGAAAAGCCTTTTTAGTCAGAAATGTACCAACTTATTAAAAGTATGTTTAAATGGCAGCTGTCCACGTGGTTTATGGATGGTCCCTATGTCAACCAACATATTTCGCAGGGCTGTGACATCAAGACACTGTGACGAGGAGTTCGTAATTTTTGGGTTAAATATATTTTTTTTCGGCCTAGAGAGCCTTTTAGGTGTTATTAGATCTTATGTATATTGATATTGATTCTAAAAATGAATTAAATGTTTTTTTATCAAACGAACAGTACATTTCAAAAAAAAATAATAAGGGCACAGTATCAAACTCCATCGTGCCTCTAATGTTGGCATTCTAGCACAATTACAACTCATAAAAAGTGTTTTCAACTGAAATCGAGCGATAAATAGCTCAATAAGAAGTGAACAAGCAAATTTATCCTTTTCGAAAGACACGAATGCCAAATTATGGTAAAGTGGCAATAATAAACTATAATAATAATAATACAAGTTTCTATCAATAGTTTTACAAAATAAGGTGATTTAGTAGTAAAAATCAGCCCTGGAGTAAGGAGCACGTGTTTACATGCAAAACATATGATAATTTACCCTACCTCCTTTTGTCTCCCTAAAAACATATGAAAAATCTAAAATTTAAAAAAATATTTATATTTTTGGAATTCAACTTATAGTGAAATTAATAAAAACGGTACATTTTGTTGTCCGTGTACCAATTTTTTAAGTCCTAACAATAATCTACAACTTTGTCAAGGACACCAAGTCGATTACAAAATCGATTCTCAAGATACAGATTTTAGAATTCTCTGCCATACGGACTTGACAATACAATTTTTTCAAATATTTCTGATTGCCAAAAACCAGCTTAATTTTTTGTCTTGATCATAATTGTATGAGGTTGTAGGTTGTTTTTCGTCATTTTTGACAAAAGGAAATGTATCGAAAAGTTGTATTGCCAAAAACAGGGTGGCACTGTATTCACATTTATCCCATTTTGAAAAACTCTTGATGAAAAATTGCTTCTTTTGACATTGGAAATGCATGGACAAAGTTTCATCCAAATAAAAAAAAACACAACATTAATCTCAAAAAAGCTGAGAAATTCTACAAAATTGCTCATAATTTATAATTATAAGATGTTGTCTTCTTATTCCAAAATTGTCAATCTTACAGACCCAATCCTGCAAGAATCTGATTGTAAAAATAGTCAAACTTTTTTGTAAATAACTACAAAGACAGTAATTTAGGTGATGAATAAAAAATTATATCGACAGTTCCCGTAGTATTGAAGAAACTGATATGTCTGTAATAGAAATCTGGGTGCAAAAACTATGGTTGATGTGTACCGTTAATCAGATTTTCATTTTGAACGTATGCTTTTTGATTATAATCTGAATAAATTGTATTCAATTTATTCCACAAATTTTAAATCCATCAAAACTGTAAACACCTTTTCTAAAATCCTGAAGTCGTCACCATGCTGATTCGCTCACAAATCGTTCTGCACACCCGATTCGCTGAAGAGGATTTCGACTTATTGATACCATTCTGTCTCGGTATATGATTTACACGTTTGTTTTTTCCCGATGCATAGATTCAAATTTCCTTGAGAATATTTTTTCTTCAACTGATCACGTCACATGAAACCGGATGAGACGCCAGGTTTTTTCCGACATGAATAATTCATACGCCTATGTGCTAAGTTTTTACTTATCGCAAGCATCTGAAACGAATCGATTTCAAACGGTTCTGGGGCTTTGCATCAAACTAGAAATAGAGCAATGACTTTTTCAGGGTCGTCTCTACCTTGAGCTAGAGAATAAATCAATTTAAAGGTCTTCAAATTTTCCAATTCAAATCGTTACTTCCGGGGAAAACAATCTGCGAAATTGTGATTACTTTTTTTTAATTCCCCGTGAGGAAGATTCAATTTACGACCTCAAAACCAGACATTTCTGTGCGACTTATCAATTTGGCACGCCACAAAAGTTGCTCCCAAAGATCAGCTGCTAACTTAATCCTTTGGCACTTTCACCTGTCTGTCTGTCTTTTAGTTGGCTTCTGCTGGGAGAGAGAGAGTACCTAGTAAAACCCATGTTACGAAATCCCAAACCAAGACTGCAGGTAGGGAGAAAAGTTTCCGAAACAAGTTTCTTGTTTTATGGAACTTTTTGCTTAATCCCTGGCAGCATGGCACGTCGATTGGCGCCGGAGTTTTGCTGCACCTGCAGGATTTTGTGTGGGTGGTGGTCCAGGGCTAAAGTGACTGCAAGCATTGTACAGTCAAACTTTTTGAACTTTAATCAGGCTCTCTTTCAATTTGGGATCTGAGGTTGGCCTCAGGAACCGTTGTAGAAATTCTAAAGGAAATGTTGAGTTTGTAATCCGTAGTTAACATAAGAGGTCAAACTTGTTTGTGAAAAGGTGATTTTTGCAAATTCAAACATTATCCAAACAAAAATATTTTCAAGATAGAAAATCAAGGTAAAAACTAACCTTTGCAAGGCCAAAAACTAGAAAAAAAACTTAACCGGTGAAAAGGGGGCAATTGAGGTGCTGACTTTTTTGCCTTTCACAGAAGAAGCTGATTTCTCACTTTTCAACTTTATCTATGGCCCCCGCAGGAATTAGCTCTCGTCTTGTTACGACCAAAGTCATCACTTCCACCCCGGCAAAGCCCGGGTTGTGGCGCTGAGAGAGCTAGTTCGGCGAAAGTTAACTCCCCCTCAAATAGTCCCAGCTGGGCAAAAAAGTAGTAGAGCAAAAAAAGTGAGATGTTTGCGCTTCAGGTGATTTCCAAAGAACGTGTTACATGGTTGCTTGTTCTGCAGCAGACTGGTATTGAGGTATCCATAAAAATCCTCTTGACGAGAGCGATAAAAGTACAATCAGAAGACACGCAAGCTGTTTCACCAGGAGTAATCACCTAACTACGAGGGTAATGTTGTTTTGCTCACTTGTTGGGAAGTTGTATGATTAGATTTAATTAGTTTGGTTGGTAATTTGTGGCTTCATTTGGTTTTACTCAATTATGAAAATTATTTCGCTGATTTTATTCTCAAGTTATTGAGTAAACAGCAACTCCTTTTGAACTGAATTCTCCAACTGCTGATTGCATAAAATGCTAATTTTCCCAATTCAATTTTTACCGCACCCTCCCAACTATGATCATTGCAAATACATATACGCCAAGTCTATAATCCGAGCATTAAAAGAATAAAATCCAATTTTAAGCACAAAAATCCCACCAAACGTGCATAACGAAGCTCTTCTGGGAGCGCGGGGGAATGCCGTTTGCATAATGCCTCCAGGTGTTAAAAATTTATTCGATTTTATCGTGCACCACGTTATGTGATCTTTTCCCCCATCCACCCACAGGGACTGGACCAACATAAATGGTCGATTGAGGACAGTGAGGTTCCTCAAACGTGTTAATTAAAGAAAAATAATCAAATAAATTACAGTAAGAATTTTACCCTGTCTTCCATTAACAGAAGATCTTTGCATTTTTTTTATCCGTTCTTGCCTCAGCTTGTTTTATGATTTTGTTCTTCTAAATTTTTACAAGTTTTCTTAATGTACTTTTTCAAATGTTTTCTTCCCAACGAAATTTCAAAGATCTTTCATAATTTTCTTACTTAAATTCTTTTTTTTAAGTGTCAATAGTAATTAATGCAACAAGTTGAAGAAAGGTGTTTTTTCAGCACGACTTAAAAATTTATCCAATCTAGAGTAAATCTTCCAAACAACCTATGAGTCACGGGTTTCCTATGCAAATAGGACTTTATATGCATTCAAAATTAGTTTATCTAAAAATTTAAATTCTGTTTCTTGAAATCAGATTTTATGATCTATTTGATGAACAATTTTGAAGGTATAGGTAAGGAAAATTCAGAAAAAATATTTCACTCTGAAATAAAAACTACTCTATTTTGGTCCACTGAAAGCTTGAGAGTAAAAATCGTTTTTTTTTATTTGTGAAAACGGAACAAAAACAAATACTTTATGCGACTTTATGAGTCAGAGAAAAGCATGGAAAAAATTACCAGACTTTTTTTCTTCTTAAAGTTTTTTTGTCTGAATATTACTCTTAAATCAATTTTGTTTTCGATAGAATGCAATTTTTTGTCATTAATGGTTAATTTAAGAATAAAATGGTTAGTTTTTTATTTGTTCAAAATAATTAATCATAATTAGTTTTCACTGATATCTCAGCAACTTTTGTTTCGATTTATAATGTGAAAAATCTGTTTTAGTATACAAACTCACGAATAAAAATAATAGTTTTTTTTAATCGGGACAAAATTCCAAGGATTAAAAAAAACAGGAATTTTTTAATCCCAGATTTTTTTATTTTGTCCCGGGAATTCCCAAAATTGAAAAGAAAAACAATTTTATTCAAATTTGGTTGTGGAAATAGATGAACAGTTCTCGGGTGAGTTTTCAAAAAGCCGTAAGAGCCATTGGTAAACAAAGCCCTTTTTGCATCGGTATTCGACCTAATTACAATAAACTGATTTCAAAAATGCTTGAGATTGTCCATATACACGTCCTTCAAGTGCCCTAAACTAAAAACAAATGAAATATTTTTTCAATTTGAAGAAAAAAGAAATTAAGTGTCGGAGGTCACGGTGGCTCTTACGGCTTTTTGAAAACTCACCCGAGAGTTGAATACTTAGTAATCGATGGGAATTTTTAACGCATTAAAATCTGTATTCGGCATATATCGAAATTAATTTGGCTTTCTAGGCAAAAATAGTTTACAGATTCATCATGCCTAGCGCAATAAATGTTTCATTTCCATTTTTTTTTGTTTTTGTTGGAATTTAGCAGGTCTGTTCCAGGATGTTACAAATCAAGGATATGGAAAACCTTTCAACTGAGATCAATTCAATTCAGCCTTTGCAGGGAGGGTACATATTTCTACGTTTTGATTTTGCTAGCTGAGTGCTCTTTTTGGGAAAATAAATTATGAGAAAAAAACCCTAGATCTATGTCGCTTCAAATATTTACTATTTAATTTTATTTATTTTTTAAAGCTCGGTTTATTTTTACATATATTTATGATTCTGAGCCGGGACCGTGGTGTAGGGGTAAGCGTGATTGCCTCTCACCCAGTCGGCCTGGGTTCGATCCCAGAAGGTCCCGGTGGCAAATTTTGAGATGAAATTTGTCTGATCACGCCTTCCGTCGGACGGGAAGTAAATGTTGGCCCCGGACTAACCTAAAAAGGTTAGGTCGTTAGCTCAGTCCAGGTGTAGGGGTCGTCTCCCTGGGTCCTGTCCTGGTGGAGTCGCTGGTAGGCAGTTGGACTCACAATCCAAAGGTCGTCAGTTCGAATCCCGGGGTGGATGGAAGCTAAGGTGTAAAAAGAGGTTTGCAATTGCCTCAACAATCAAGCCTTCGGACACCTAGTTTCGAGTAGGAATCTCGCAATCGAGAACGCCAAGGCAAAGCTGTAGAGCGAATAATTTGATTTTTTTTTTATGATTCTGAATTTGAAAAAACATATCATATTAAATAATTTTTCATCAAACACTGGCATCTGGAACAAATCAGGACAAATAATCAAGACAGCTGTTGATGCCATTTGTTGCATAATATTTTGACTGATTTCGTTAAAACAGGAACAGAACATAACAATTAGTACACCGATTTCTAAATTTATTTCTTTAAAATTTCCGACTGTAGTGCCAATTTTCCCCAGTTGGCGGTAGAAACAAACAAAACCTATCTAAAATTATACATTGACAGGTATTGTTTTATTTGCTGTCGCTTCATGTTTTTATTTCATTCTCAAAGATGTTTTCAAGCTTTTCTAGTAATGTCATATACAAAATAACAAACGAAATATATTTATGAAAAGCTTATCTGATTTGGATCACATTATATTTTCAAAATTGTGGTTCAGATTGAAGTGTAGATTATCACAAATTATTAGTGATGAGTTAGTGATGAAAAAAAACATAGATTTTAAGACTGTTTTAAAAATGGTCTCGTTTCCAAGGAAATTCTAAATCCGGGAAAATTAGATGCTCTACAAACGCTTCAAAAGTACTTAAAACACAAAATAATGGTCCAAAAATCAAATTTCACGAGATAAGTACTGTACACGAAAGTGCGTCGAAAATTATCCGAAATACTTGAATGTTTTCACATCAGAATGAGACGTAGCTACGATTTCTTTGTTGTGTTTTATCAGCTATTTCGAGGAAATGATTTTTTTTTTTGCAGGCCAAGGGTGCATGATACTGATGATACTCGTCGGTTGACACACCTAGGCGAGGAACATCCCGGAAAGAGCCCAACTACATCCGTAGTGCTGTTTGGACAAAACAGCATGGCTCTGGTTCCTTGCAAGTGTCCTATTTTCTTACCTCCACGTTGGCTTGGTTTAGTCATCATGATGACAAGGTGTAACCTAGCTGGTGGCCTGTGGAAACGACTCGTAAACCTTTGACCAGCGAGGGTCAGAGTAGAGACGGCTAGAAGAAAGGGGCGCGTCAATGTGGGAAAGGGAAGTAATTTGTGATTGTAGACGGTATTGTTTTGATTCGCAGTATGTTGAGTCAACTGCTGTGGATGTACCTGAGCATCGCAGAACGGGGTTTCTCTTCTTTCCATTTCAGCTAACAGCTATCTTCTGTTTATTTTGTTACACTGATTTTCTAAAACGGCTTCTGCTTACTATCCTCCGTTTGATTTCGATTTTACTTATTTGATTCTCTAATTTCTCAACGCCTTTCCACTCTTTTTTACCAATTGATGCTGCTGTAACAAACTGTCTGCTTTCCCTTAATTTGGCAGCGATGTCAATTTTGTTTTTCATATGCCTTTTCTTTATTTATCTATTTGAATAATTTCTCATCTTCCCTGTAAATTGCCCTCAATACAATCTAAGCTTGTTTGTTACCTCTATTTATTAACTATTGTTAATTTCTTTATCTACTTCATAAATTACTATCTTTCTTTTACTTTTAATTCTTTACATAGTATATTTCCTTCACTGTCCATTGTTTTGAAACTTCACCCTTTTCTTAAGCAAGGTTGGAGCCCTTACTCAATTTATGGAATGATTAAAGGATTAACACAAACATTACTATTGTACTTTTGGTAAACTTTTATAACATGCTTAGGACCAAAAATTATAACAAAACACCGCGACAAAAGAAATAGCAACAGATAAACACGACTTAACATTAGGGAATATTTCAGGAGAAAACAATACACAGTAAAATAACAACTAGTTTTTGAATTCAAACTAAAAATAAAACAGTTTTTGCTTTAATGAAAGTTGTTAGGCACACTTTAAATGGTTAGGCGCTTATACTTACATCAAACCCTACGTAATGTACCACCCCCGGCCGAGTTAAAATGCGTAACCGGAAAAGAAGGTGTGCATGCCTGGCACGAACACTCAAAGCGTGTTCTAGCGTGCTGCTCGTACTGACTCAGAACAAGGGTGAGATGTAGGTGTAAGGACAGTGCGTGTTCGTCGGGAACCTGGTGCATAAGATCGGTCAAGGCCCGTTCTTACACTGAAAATTGCGAATTGCGAATTGCGAATTTCGAGGAAATGATTTTTTTGGGAATCTTTCTTATGAAATTTTTATAGGGACCAAAAATCTTTATTTATGAAACTGTTGTTCTATAATTTTTGAGTTTTTCAATGTTGGATTCTTACATAAACCAAAATAAAAATGCATGGTTTCAGGCAAATTAAGTGACATTTTAAACATAAATTTCAACCAAATCGTAAAATGAAAAACTTTATGTGAATAATTAAAATGTTGTATATCCGAAAATTTAACGATCGGCTTAAATTTATTGACATACCATCAAAATAAAAAAACAGGTGAAGAAGTTAATACAAGTCTCAGAAAAACAAAAAAAAAAGTTGGTATGAAAAAGATTGCATTGTGGTTTGGTTGAGCGTTTCAGCAGAATGCATTGAAACTATCATGCAAAATACATATTTGCTAGATAAATACACATAAACACAAATAGGTAAGTAGAAGGTAAGGTAAGTAGAAGTTATGTTCTTGTATTAGAAACAAGGTCAATAGAAAATTGTTTTTCCTTCAAAGAGCAGTCCTTAGCGTGACTGGCTTTACCTTCAAATAAAATTTGTTCAATTCCAGCAAACTCAAACAAGTTTAATGAATCCACCAATATCCAACTGTGAACCCTCCACATCTAATGTTACAAAAAGCCCTTTTGAATATAATGTGCCGTTACCTTCTTCGAGAGAAAGAAAAAGAAAAAGCCCGCGCGCGCCCCATTCTCCGGCACGCGGTGTTTAATCTTTGATAAGCTTCGCCCCTTCCAGTCGTTTACGAGTTCTCGTGCTACCGCACTAAACTTTACCGTAGTCCCGGCCGGCGTGGGGAGGTTTCCGAAACGTGCAAAGGATGTGCATACTTGTAACACAATTAATTCTGTTTGTACTCTCGGCGAGCAGCCCGGCACCCTTGGTGTGGTGAGGGGAGCCGTTTGTGGCTCCACGTGGTTCCTTATGGTTTGAGAAGTGCTGGGTTCGAAGCTGATTCTTTTGTTCTTGTTTTCATGATTTTTTTCTGAAATTGCTGGGTTTCAAATTTCGATGAAAATGTTTAATTGCCGATGGTTAAATTACAGACCTACCTCATCCTTAAGTTGCTTCACGGTAGTAATCTTACCTAAACTACTCGCTGCAAACACCCAGAGTAAATATTTGAGCAATGATGTGGAACACGCCAGGAGGCAACCCGGCATCGACATTTTTGGTTTGCATAGCAAATAGCCAACATTTTTATCAATGAACCACGCTTAGAACCGTAACCGTTAGGAGAAGGGGACATTAAGGTGAAAAAACTACGCATTTCTTGGGCGATCGGAAAGAAAAAGGGGAACCATTTATGGCTTATGCCATGCCGTGCTTATCTTTCTGGAAAAGGTTAACCTTTCGTGATCTTGAAATTCGTTTTATTTGAACAGTAATTTTTTTAGTCAAATATTCAAATTCCTTTACTCAATAAGACAGAGTTTTCCCATTACAAATTAATATTTATTATAAAACTATTCACTAATTTTCAAAGAGGTATTTTACATGTACAGAGCACACTCGAAACACAACCACACGACTAGTCGGACTCCTTCTCTTCGGCCTTGCTCTCCTCGAGCTTCACCGCCGTCTTTTCCGGAGCGCACCTCCAGTTGTCCTGGTACCGGTCCAAGCGTTTCTTGAGCATCTCAACGTCGCGACTTCGTGTCTTGATTAACCGCTTCACCGAGTGTAACCTGTAGAAATAGAAAACCGTTTAAAATCCTCCAAATTTCATCAACCAAGTATCTTACCGGAAAACAACCCGCTCGTTGTGCCTCTGGATGCTCTTGCACCGCTCGTGGAGCATTTTCACCCCACGCCTGTACTGCTCGTTCTTCTCCGGGTCGTACTGGCTGGCCTGCTGGAAGCCGTTGTCCGTCGGCGGCGGCGGATTGCTCGGAAACGGTTGCTTCGGTGGTTTTCCGCTGGTCATCTCTGGACTGTGCAATCTTCTTGCTTTACTAGCTTAACTGAGGCATCTTTTTATTGAAGAAGCCAAATTTTACTGAAACTCGAAGCAGTTTGTTTATGTTTGGGAAAGCGTTGTTTTGGTTTTGTCATTTGCTGCGTTTGACAGTTGGCGTGGAAGGAAAAAGTGTATGACGAGTGGCAGGCGTGTAGTTTACGCCGGTGTAAAATTCGAGCAGTTGGGAGTCACGTGGCCGAGAGATTGCGTGTGGACGTGTGGTGGTGGCGCAGAATGGAAGAAGTTGAAGAATTTGAAATTTCAAAATATCAAATTCTTGATTTTAGAGATATTAAAAAAAAAGCGATTATGTGTAAAGATTTTTTTTGCTAAATGATATACACAATGGCGACAACAAATAATACTATTTTTATGAACGAATCAATTTCAAATGATTATTGATCAAATTTGCAACTTTTTATTGACTAATCCTAACATTTAAAAAAACGTGTTTCTTAATTTTTTCACTTTAATCAACAAATTCGAGTTCTGCGACCCGATTTCAAATTGATTACTCAATGCATTTTCTCAATATTAAAAATTCTTAATCAGTTTAGAATAGTTTTCGGGTCGGTTAAACATGTTCAATTTCGGTACAAATTAGTTACAAATATTGAACACAAACGTCCAGGTTTTATGTGAAATTGCTGTAACTTACAGACAATTAATAGTTTGTATGAATAAGAAACATGTTGCTTTTAAGATTGTGTGGGTCTCGTGGCGCAGGGGTAGCGGCTTCGGCTGCCGATCCCGATGATGCTATGAGACGCGGGTTCGATTCCCGCCCTATCCACTGAGCTTCTATCGGATGGTGAAGTAAAACGTCGGTCCCGGTTTCTCCTGTCTCGTCAGAGGCGCTGGAGCAGAAATCCCACGTTAGAGGAAGGCCATGCCCCGGGGGGCGTAGTGCCAATAGTTTCGTTTCGTTGCTTTTAAGATTTCTTCAAATTGTTGTAGGACACAAGTTTTTTTTTTAAGCCACGTAGTCTAGTAGTAATGCTTCCGCCTCGTAAGCGGTAGATCCGGATTCAAATCCCAGCTCGGACAACACAACTGGTGATCGTTTCCTTTCTGGATTCGTTTGCTTAGTAAAAGGAAGGTAGTGTATCGTCGCAAGCTGGACCTTATCATGACACCTTAGGGAAGACAACCTATGGAATGCTAACATTTACCTTAACATGTTAACATTCAGTGTCTTGTGAACCTTCGAGGTGAACGGGCCTAGAGCAATTGATATTTATTAATAAAACGTTAAATGCGTCACTGATTTTGTTTCAATTCAATTCAGTTTATTTTATTAGTTTATTTAATTCGAATAGTTTTGTAATTGTTGTGTGTAAGGCATTTTAATGGATGCAAATAAAGTTGGTTGTAAAAGGATAGAGAAAACTGTTGCTATTCTCTTATTTTTCATGTTTTAATTATAATAAGAAAATTAGATTTAATCTAGATCAAAGATTAAAAAAAACTAGCTTCAACAAGTTGTTGCGTAACTTATCTTCTTTGTATTTTTTTACTTACCTCACCACCGGAAAAAAGCAACAACAAACTACCCCTCAGAGTAAGTTAAAGATCTAGTCTAACCAAGTGAACGAGAACGGAAATGCATAACTATGAATCACGAACCGGAGCCTTTACGCTTCATGGGGTCGTCCTGTCTTTACGTCTTGAACTGGCAAGGCGAGAATTTTTTTAGGGAAAACTTTCCACAAACGCAGTCTGAGTCAAGGGAAAACGCCGTCCCACGATTGGCAGAGTGCGGGAAAACTGTTATTTTTCTGCCCATACAGTTTCTGGGTTTTTTCTTCTCAAGAAAATGTAGGGTAAATCGACCTATTCTGAACGAAGACTTTTAGAATGATCTAAAAAAAACATATTCCCTACAAACGAGATTCAACCTTTCCAAAGTGTCTCAAAGAAGTTACACAATATGCACTAGAGACCGTATCACATCTAGCCGACGACGATGATGATACTGAACGAGGAGAGTCCTTCAAAGGGACAGTGTGTGGGTGTGGGTCAACTTTGCTTTCCCAGCATGTGATGCTATTTCTGGTAAGTGCACCAGACAGACAGAAGGCTCTGCTGCAATCTTTGTACACCATATGTAAAAGTAAAAAGGGCAATGAGTGGGGTTGATTGGGGTCGTTTTGTTTTCCCCTAAAGGGAGAGTGAATCGGGCAAAAGACGTTGCATAAAGTTTAGTTTTTCTTCTCGTGACGAGTAGGAATAATTTTATCTGCCATCAAAGAAAGTGAATAACTTAGAGGCGATGAAAGGAAGAGTAGTACATCAGACTGTTTAAGTTAGGCCGTATCAAGTGAAATCAATGAGGTCATCAAATTGTGTTGAATAAAATTTGATCAATGTTTGGATTGTTAAAAATGTAAGGTTATATTTTTTATTTTTAGTATTTTGTTTGAAACCTACTCAAAATACATGACCTCATTTGGTTACGACATTCCAGCACACACAAAAAAAAAGCTCCTTGAATCCTTGAAGAAACCTAACCCATATCTCTTGAGACAAATCGATATGTAATGTTATGCTATACGATACGAGCGACAGATAATACCTCCCAGTGTGTCGTCCTCCCCCCCCCGGGGGAATACCCTTTCGTCTAGCCATCAGCCTGGAGAAAAAAGAAAGAAAAGCGACAATGTCCTTCCATATCCCATATCTATAGGGCAAGATATGTATCCAAATATCGCGTAGATGAAGGAAGGCAGTCATATCGCTTGTCGTAACGTTTTATTTTGTGTGTGTGCGAGGATGCGAGTGATGATTTTTATGTTTATCACCAACCAGCAGCAACCACCACCACTCAGATTCCAGTAGCCAGAAGAAGCTTTCTCGGAAAAGTGGGTGGATTTATGCTTTCACTCCCTTCTGCGGGTTCTTCGTTCTGTTGACTGCTTTTGTCTCGGCGACGACTCGCGTTTCACTGTGCAAAGATATCAAGTTTTATGGCTGCAGATTTCGATGTGAAGAATTGCTTCGAAAGGGAAAGCGCTCGAAGCGATCTTTAAAAAAACGAAGAATTCTTTGTCCTTTCGGTCCAATGTGGTCATTCGATTCCAAATGATCCGGTATTAGCGACAATTACAACACTTCAAAGTAATTGACGAAAGATCGAAGCATCGTTCAAACAGCACTTTCTTGGACCAACAGCGCCAAACCGTGACGATAAAACTTGTTGCTTTAGTTTGGCCAATTTCATCAACCGAAATGCCATGAATTCTTGGGAGCAACTTTTAACAAGTTTTTCAATAGAGTCTATCTAGAGTAGTGTTTGCATCACCCGACAGGAAATTCTTCGTAGATTTTTTTTTGTCTTCTCACTTTGCATTTTTTCTTTCTTGCGTACAACTTGAGTTCAGAGAGTAGTGTCTATAGTTCATCACATCACTTCACGATGACAACACAACTTGGAAAGAATGGGAAAAGTTTGCATCGCGGTGTAAGCCCAGGTGGAAAAGTTTTTCAATCTTCATACTTGATGCTTGCTTTCGCTTTTTGATAAGCAATTGTTTCGTAGGCGGGCTGCATTAGTTGAGGATCAAAATGTGTGAGTGGTTTTTGTTAGTGAACTAGTTACTTGTATGTTTTTTACGCGGAATAAATGGATGAGAAATTAATTAGTTTTTAATTTTAAGCCACAATAATGACAGTGTTGAGGTTTTGTTTCACCTTCCTTCGATTTCTTTCCAAAAAATCAGGAGGCAAACAACATATTTTATTAAACTCTACGTTTTCATGAATCGACTATTCTTTAAATTGTTTTATTTGGATGAAACATTCTCTATGCATTCCCTTTGTCAAAGAAAGTGATTGAAAATGATTCAATTGTATTTCCATTCAAGTTTTTGTTCTGCAAGTTTGTGCATCTTTTGAAATATTTATGAAAAATAAGGTTATCAGTGGATAAATCATCGTTACTCGTGTGTCCCAACCGCAAAATGTCTTCCTTGACTAATTTAGAAAATGATTTGAATTAAATATAAAGTTAACTTATTAATAAATGTACAAGTTTGTAGTAAACACGACTTCTCTCCAACACAATCGTTTATCGAATGACGTTTCATCGAGAAAATTTCCCTTTTCTCTTCTTGCTTCTGTTTCTCTTTCTACGCCCTTTAGGATTCAGTTAGAATCCCTTCAGTATCACTTTGTTATTGTTTTACATTTTACGATCGAAGAAGTTCATCGTTGATATTTCTTAAGATTAGATATAGAATTCGATTTTTGTTTAAATGAGCGAGTTGTGGCGCTATAACCACGGCAAATAGTGTCCAGGGCATTTGTGGAAATACAGTGTCCCATCCCTAGAGGGTCCCGGAGCACCAAAACTTCTTAGCATGGTGGCTCCCAACGATAAATTGCCTAAACAAACAGAAACGTGAGCGGGGGATCCCCACGTTTCTTCCTCCCCTGTAGATTCAGAATTGTATTGCTGTTTGAACATTCGTGTTCAAATTCAATCCAATTCAACGAATCATCTTTGCGGTTAACTTTACGCAGTTGGCCTGGCCGCTTTAACGTTTGTGATGTTTCAAAGCAATTTATTGCATTGGGGCACTGCAATTGTTAATAATGACAAGAGGATGCTAGGCGTTAATCAACCTAAGGCATTTTCCAGGATGCCCTCGAAAGACTGGCTGCGCTAGGGTTAGATTAGATTAGATTAGATTAGAATTCGATTTCTGTTTAAATTAATTACATTACTCAAGCCCCTTTACCACAAAATTTATATACATTTGCAAATTGTAAATAAAATTTATCCAATTTGGAGGCGAGATTTGTTTCAACTTTTTAAAAATATTTTTCAGTTGTGGTTTTCCTAAGTATTCAAAAAAAAAAATTAAATTTCCGAAAAATATAGCCTAAAAATGACTATAACTACAAATCGGTGAACTTATCAAACATTCGGTACATTTTTTTTTGGATTGCAAATTTTGTTTAGCTATAAAATTATTTATTTGATTTTTTTACCACATTTTCAATATTTAATCAAAAATCAGATATTTGTAACCAGATTTTGCACCATCCCTATGGAATAAAAGATGTCTTTGAGTCCCATAAAACATAAAAAGAAATTTCGAATTTAAAAAAAAAAAAATTGGGAGTCCTAAGTATGTAACTATTTAGAATAGTCCTAATTATAATCAATTTTGACGAATACACTAAAGCGATCAGAAAATCCGTCTTAAGATACAAGTTTTCATATATTTACGTACCGTTATCTGGGGGCGAAACGGGACACATGGGGCGAATTGGGACAGCTGGTTTAGCTTTGTTACTTACAATATTTTAATATTTTTGATTATTTTCGGAAAGAATAGACATAGAACAACTAAAACAGTGCATCGTTTTCCAAATTTGAAGCTTTTTTTTGCGTCGCTTTCAATATTTTGCCCTACATGTGCTGATTCCTTTTGGTAACGATTATCCCATTCCTTGTAAAGTTATGGAAATCGTCATCAATCAATGATTGCCAACTAGGACGTCAATGATTGTACCACAAAATTATACAAATTTTGGAACACATTTGATTTAGACCAAACCTTCTTTCAGTGGCTTCAAGAAGGCAACAACCGGCACATGGTGATTCATTTTGGTGCAGAAATTCGTTAAATTGAATTTAATACAGATAAGTTTAGAGTGATGATCAATTTTCTTCGAAAATGATCAACGGCTTCACAATCAACGGTGCTCTTAAAACTGCTGTTGATGGTACTCATTTCGTATGACCAACCCGCAAAATTGTATGGAGACTTGGATGGAAACTCTGACGATGCAAAATACCTTCTTTTGTCATTGGAAATGTATGAACAAAGTGTCATCTAAATAAAAAAATGCATATTTAAAATTCGCGAAATGAAAATAAAATAGCGAAAGTTTTGAGAATTCCTCAAATCGAAATCAGTTGACCACTCTGGACTATAGTCCCGATTCACCCCAGTTGACGAATTCTTAACTCGGTATAAGGGTTTCTAGTCAGAAATGTACTACACTGAAAGAAAGACACATAGCAATATCACATGTTTTACACATGAATCTGCCCCATACGACTTTGCATGTGAATGTAACATGTAAATCACTTGAAAAAATCCATAGAGCGACCCTGCAAATCCAAATGCATAACACGTGAATCTTAAGTGATAGCTCACATGACATTGAAATGGTGTGCATTTGCATTCCAAATGATTTTGTAGTGTAAATTGAATGGTTTTCCAGCGATATCCGAAAAAAAAAACGAAACTATTGGCACTACGCCCCCCGGGGCATGGCCTTCCTCTAACGTGGGATTTCTGCTCCAACGCCTCTGACGAGACAGGAGAAACCGGGACCGACGTTTTACTTCACCATCCGATAGAAGCTCAGTGGATAAGGCGGGAATCGAACCCGCGTCTCATAGCATCATCGGGATCGGCAGCCGAAGCCGCTACCCCTGCGCCACGAGACCCACTATCCATGTGTTTTGAATATTGCATACGATTTTCTGTTAATTTCAAAAGATTTTTTATTACGATTAGAAATCAATTTTAATGATTTTTTTTTTATTATATGCCCCCTTTGATATAAATACAAAATGTCGCACAAAAAACAATCAGACTACAATATTTTTTACATTTTTCACGTCTTGATGTCCCTATCCAATAGTTGAATAAACAAAAAAAAAATCGGAGACAACGGCATATTTGACTGCTAGCAGATGTCTGGGCGACGGAACGAGAATAGCTTCTGGTAACAGGAACCGGTTCTTGAAGTCGCCAAACTGCTTGACCTTGGAGGCCTCCATCGACTCAACCTTGATGATCTGGATCTGGAGTAGCCACGGACACGGGTATGGGAAGCAATGTCGTCAAGCACCGCGTCACTGAACTGCCGACAGTTGCACATTTTGTTCGTTCCGGAAAGCCAGCTCACGTGAAAAAGCATATGAATTTGATATGTCAGATTTTTTCAGTGTAACCCATTCAAAGTATGTTTACATGGCAGCTGGACGTTTGCTTTAGAGCGTCCAATTCCCGGGATTTCCCGAAAAAAAATATTTCCCGTTTCCCGGGAAATTTGTAAATTTCCCGTAATTTCCCGAAATTCAAGTATACATTTTCTTAAATTTTTGGAACTATTTTTATAAAATGCTCTGAAAAAAATAATAAATGAACAAACTCAACATGATTTTGTTCAATTTAATATGAGAAGATAACATGTTTCATCATTACGGATCAATTTGCTAGTGAAACCTTCAGATGGCCGACTGCTTAGCGTCCCAGACCACCAATCCAAAGGTGTGAGTTCCAATCCCACCTGATTCATTTTAGTTTTTATTCATATTCAAATTCCTGATTCCAAATTTCAAAGGTACCGACCGGGATTTGATCCCTGAGTTACCCACGGAGCCGGTTACAGTTTTGTTTATCATCAATGAGTTGAAAATCGAATTTGTGCAAAAAGAATTGATTCAATTGGTTGAATACCTAGTACTAAAGAAATTACAATTTGAAGTAAAAGAATTATGGAGCACTGGTGCAACTACAGGTTTTACAGGGTTAAATGTGAAAAAAATAGAAGACTTTTAGTGAAATGATGATAATTTATCGTATTATTTAAATCATATTGCATAATAATACAAAAAAAATCATTGAAAAATTACTTTCTATTGCTTGTTTTCAAAAAATGCAAAAAACTATTCAAAGCTTGCTTCAAATATTTGAAAACATTGGGTTGTTTGGAGTAAAACCAACACTTAAAAGCTTTACCATTTGTTCAAGAGCTGAAACTAGTATTTGTCATGAAAAACATAATTTCTGCATGTTTTTTTCTCATTTCAATAAACTGGTCACAGAGGCAAGTTTAAGATTTCTCATCAAAAAATACCAAAATACATTTTCTTGTAGTTGAATGATTTTTTACATGCAGTCAAGCTGTTAATTGATGTTCACACTTATTCAAACCATTAATGTTGATGTTCTATACAATTTTGTTGCATAATATTGATAGAAACCAAGATCATAACAATTTTCAATAAATTTAAAATTTCCCGGGAATTCCCGGGAAATTGGACGCTCTAGTTTGCTTGCATCATATTTCCTATCTCTTTCTAGCAAAAGTTTTTTGTCAAGCGACTTCTAGTAGGTTTTTTTGACTGTCCGCCCGAGATGTCAGCCAACATACTTCGCAGGGTTATGACAGGTCGAGCTCGATCATTGTTTGCATCATGACGAGAGGTTCGTCATTATTTTTTCATTGGGCCTAGAAAGCCTTATATAAGTAACATTAACTGTACAGTTTTGCTTAAATATTGTTTTTTTTTAAATAATAAAACGAATTGAATGCAATTAGGACCAAATTTGAGCCAAATCCTTAACTTAATCCTAATCTAGAGCAAATTTTCAAAACAACCTATGAGTCATGGGTTTCCTATGAAATTGTAATCTAGAAATGATAATTTACCTGCACTGCGTAAGAAATCATGGGAATATTACATCTCTGGAGTTTTTGACTCAAGGCGGTTTCAATAACACCCAAAAGGCAAAAACTGTAAATTTGTTTTATTGGACCTTTTCAAAAAAAAAATCCAGATCTGGGAATGAGTACCGTAATCTGGGGTGAATCGATACTACAGTCTGAATAGGGACAGCAGTTTTTAGAGCACTTAAAGCTTATAAATTTGGAAATGGATGTACACATTTTGTTGGTCTGAGTCTGTTCTAAACGAAACCAACCAGAAAAATCAAAATATTGTGCTCCAACTTGGTTAAAACGGCTGTTCCAATTTGCCCCATGTGTCCCGATTGACCCCAGTTTACGGTATATATTTTATGTCAGAAAAAAATAGTAATTTTACCTCTGAAAACATGTAAATTTACCACTTTTTCGTCGTAATGTCACTTTTTAAGTCTCAATTGAAATAATATTACATCATTAAAGAAGTAATATAAAATCATTCAATTTTTAACCTTCCAAAATAACACAACTTTCCAACATGCATAAAATGGCGCAAATAATTGATCGCCTTTAGGGACCATCCATAAACCACGTGGACACTTTAGGGGGGGGGGGGGGGTATGGCGATTGTCCACGATCCATACAAAAAAGTTTTTTTTTGTATGGACAATTGTCCACGAGGGGGGGGGGGGGGGGGTAACAGATTCCCAAAAAAGTGTCCACGTGGTTTATGGATGGTCCCTTAACAATAAACAATTAATAATACAAATCACACAGCTAAAAAAGTAGTAATCCAGCTGCGTGTAAAAGGCCTGGGTGTAAAATAAATTTTGCACTATTTTATGAAATTCTGTGTAATATTACACCCTGAAATATGTAGCCCATCAGTATGGGGAACCGACATGACCGAAATGTCAAGCTCATATATGCGTTTATCCTTACAGCTTTTCTTCGGTCTGATGGCCGAGTGGGCTAAGGCGCCAGCCCTTACTGTTGGTGCTGGGTTTGAGTCCCGTCGGTTGCAACTTTTTTTTGTTTTTGCAAAAATTGTACATGCAGTGTGTAATATTAAGCGTTTATTTTGACGAAGGTGATGTGCATGCTTTTACATGCGATTTTACCATCGGATTTTTTGCTGTGCAAGTAAACACAAAACACCCGAAAGATAGTGGATGCTACTAGGAGGGAATAAAAAAAACAGATCCACAATTCCAAAACAGCCGGAAGCTGCTTTCATTTCTCTCGACGACATTTGGATCTGTGTCAAGGCGGGCACATGTTTTCTCTTTCCGGGGTTTCCTCGTTTTTTTTTTCTGCTAGGTAGGTATATTCTCCATTTCATAGGACGCCATATCATAAATTTGCCAACGGCACAAAAAGACGCAAGGCAAAAGGCATTCCGAGCCCTCGGTTCCGTATGGTCCTCGCTTCTTCCACTGGTCCAGGGTAGTTTCTTCTTACTTATTTTTTTTGTCTCTACATTTTAAACGTTTCGGCGACAACATTGTTGGCCCGTTGCTTTGCTTGGCCATTCGAGCGAGAAACGGATCCGTTTTTTTTTCTTGCTGTTTCGGCCTGACCACCCCGAGGGCACCAGGACCAGGCCACGGCACCGGTACAACATATTTCGTCCTTGTGTGTGCGAGTTTGTGCCCTTTGGCGTGTTTGCATGGACCGTCGTGGACGACGGTATTTATGGGAGATGAACGATGCTTAAAACAATACGTGAATGTTGCCGGGTGCAAGCGCAGGAAGGGCACACAACTTTTGGAACCTGCTGGCACGGAACATGGTTGTGTGGCGCTTTAGTGACCAGCTGGGAACAAAAGGGGCCAGTTTGGGGTTGGATATCCTTTTGGGGGATGGGATTTCATGCTTTACATCCGGAAGGGAATCGTGGAAGGTGAATAAACGAAATTTAATTGATGCTTGTTTCGCGTTTCAATTGTTACGTTTTTTTACTTTTAAGAATAGAGGAAAATAACAATTACATTATTTTATCTTGTAAATGAAATATTAATTCAAATTTGCTTAAAATGTTTATCATTTTGGTTTTCGCAAAAAAAAAAAAAAAATTAGGCCGATACTAGTTTTGTTTTTTTATTTGTTTGATATTATCCGAACGATGCTGGATAGTCTGGAGTGTTCCTTGAAATTTACGAAAACCAAGTACACTAACCGGTAGAGCAGCTTTTAGCGAACATTCTGTTTATTTTGACTTTAACCAAACGTTATTCCTGTTCCCAAATCCATTCTGGTATGACTCTTTTGTGTCTGCCTAGTGCTGCCATTTGTGACGAAGTTTCAAGCGAACACGCAGGAAAAGTGGCAATTATACACAGTAAAAAATAATATAAATTTGGAAGTTGTAATTTTGGAAGGTTGAATATTACCTCTTTTCTGATGTAATTGTACCTCAATTTAGACTGAAAAAGTGGCATTACACCAGAAAAGTGGTAAAATTACACATTTCTAGAGGTAAAATTACACCTTTTTTCTGACATAAAAGATGTACCCCTTCCCAGATGTAATATTACCATGATTTTTTTTCTGTGTAGAGAAAACTTCGTGGCATCACTGGCATACTCTTACACGCGCCACCGGTGGGGTTGGTGGCCAGCCTTTGTTCTTTGTTTTCTTCGTTTCTCGATCGGATTTTGTCAGCCTGCGATTAAAATAGGTAAATGTCAAGTGACTCCGTGCGTTTGTTTTGCCTTTCTTACAAAAGAAAGGTTTAAGGTTTGCTTTTGGAAAAACGCTTTTTCAGAAATCTAAAAAAATTCGTGCACGGCGAGGATTCGTCCCAGGAAAAAATTCTATTACTAAATTGAAGGTTTAGATGCGCTCTTTCGATTGAATTTTGGCCCGAAACCCGGAACTCAAAGTCTGATTTTTGAGAGCTCTTTTTCTGAAATACATGGCCGATGTCTGTATCCGCTCTTAAAAATTTGTGTCTTCCATCACTGGAAAACCGCTCGTAAAACCCACAATTTTTAAAAGTCAGATCTGTAGCCGTGGGGTCGGAGACGAACATTTTATTTTTCGATTCACAATTTTCAACCAGTAAATGTGGTCAAAGCCATTTTAAAGGTATTTTTTGGACTATTTCACAGATAACACTATCAAATTTAAAGAATTCAGTTTCAAACAAAAAGCCATTCGAAAACATGCGCCATAAACTGTTTGGGCCCAAAATTTGAAGCTTTTCCAAAATGTATTTCCAGAGATATAGCGATTTTAGTGTTTTTCGTCTTATTTTTACCCTATTTTTTCCTATTAAATTTTTGGATTTATACAAAATCATATACTGAACATCAAATTCGAAGTCCCGGCTCGTTCTCGCTCGAAAGCTCGACAAGTCGTCAAGTCGAAGCTTCAACGCCAGCGCTTCAACGCCAGCGCTTCAACGCCAGCGCTTCAACGCCAGCGCTTCAACGCCAGCGCTTCAACGCCAGCGCTTCAACGCCAGCGCTTCAACGCCAGCGCTTCAACGCCAGCGCTTCAACGCCAGCGCTTCAACGCCAGCGCTTCAACGCCAGCGCTTCAACGCCAGCGCTTCAACGCCAGCGCTTCAACGCCAGCGCTTCAACGCCAGCGCTTCAACGCCAGCGCTTCAACGCCAGCGCTTCAACGCCAGCGCTTCAACGCCAGCGCTTCAACGCCAGCGCTTCAACGCCAGCGCTTCAACGCCAGCGCTTCAACGCCAGCGCTTCAACGCCAGCGCTTCAACGCCAGCGCTTCAACGCCAGCGCTTCAACGCCAGCGCTTCAACGCCAGCGCTTCAACGCCAGCGCTTCAACGCCAGCGCTTCAACGCCAGCGCTTTTACGCTTGCGCGTTTTACGCTGCGCGTGAAAGTGTTCTTTCTGGCTTCTCATAATTGATCGACAAAGTGCAAAAGCGATACATATTTTTTTTAAGTTAATCGTAGACTAACATTATAGACTGAGTACCCCTTATTTTTTGTCTAATAATGTCAATCCAATATGTTTTTCTTAATTAAATTTAAATGTCTTGCGACAAATAATGTTCTTCTGAAATTAAAAAAAAAATGGCATTTGAGGTTTAGCCTAAAAACATTCGAAGCTTTAGGTAAAATTCTCACTGGATGGTATCATTATGTTTTTGAAAAATTAATTGCACCAATATATTTCTCGGAGTTCATCATTTTGTAAGAAAGGCTCTATTTCACCTCTAGTGATATTCAATCGAGTTTTTTTATAGCGCTTTCTAATTAATGTTTTTAATAGTTTTTCAAGTGAGGGACTAAGCCAAGTTCAAAAGAATATGTTGCCGGTAGTTGGAAGCAATATCATATCTGTAGCGCTGTGAAAACGTTAGCGCAAGTGAAAAGATGGTGATGACGACTTTCGTTAAGCGGTTGAGCTCTCATCTTGCATGTGGATGTGTGCAGTCAAAGTGATTAGAAATGGTACCTCAAAATAGAAATTTTGATCGAATGTGCATTAAATTTGATCTTGTTGACAAGTAAATGGCTCAAATTTGTGTGATTACTCGAGGCGTAACTGTTGCTGGTAAGTTTTATTTTTGTTTCTCTAATAGGCAAGTCTCTATTATACGATCTAAGAAAAACGTAAAACCATAGACCACAGAAATTAAGTTGTGAAGAAAAAAAAGTTTAGTGATATTAATGATTTTTTCCAAATATTTGTTTAGTCAAGGTATGTTTTGAAAAATGTTTTGAAGGTATTTTCTCAAAATTTAACCTGAAAAAAAATTAAGGGATAAAAATTGAGCTAATCAGTAATTTGAAATTACAGAACCTGACTTCCAACTTGTCATCAATTATGCATTTTGCAAAAAACCTCTTCTAGCGAAAAAAAAACACTTCTTTAGCATTGCACTGACTCACTCAGGCTGACCACTCAAATCCCACTTTCAAATTCTCGACTTTTTTCAGACTTTTCCAGAAAGCTCAAATAATAGGCATTTCTCATCTAAAGAATGATTTCAAACAAAAAACTTTTCAATGTCAATAAAAAAAATCATAATAAATAAAAAAAATAGGCAATTTTTGCAAACACAGATACTCAACAAAAACATTATTATGATTCAGAGTAGAAACACAAACAACAAGTCTTTGAAAAATAATCGAAAGTTCAACAATACTTATAACCTCCATGTTATTTTTTTAATTGGCAAACGTATAGTTTTTGATACTTTGTTTCAACTGGAAATGGAAAGTTAAAAATGACTGAATTTTAAATTTCAATCCAATTTTTTTCTATGAACGATTAAAACATAATTGCTGTTAATATTGAAGAATTTTGAAAATTATCAAGGAATTCATAAAAAATGTTTTTGTCAAGTTACTTTTATTATTTTATTGTTTTTGATATTGATTTTTTTAATCAATATTGATTTATCTAGTGGCCAGAATTTAACTGCTTTTTTCAATAAACTTCAGTTTGTTATAATTTTATGTTTTCCGAAAAATTTTCATTTGTTTGAAGAGGAAATTCTTAGACAATTTTGCAATTACTCAAAAAAAATTGGATTTATTTTTTTTTTAATTTCAATATACATAGTAAGTAATTTACAAATACTCACAAAAAAGTTCATGCGTAACTTCTGGAAAAAAATTGACATTACTTAATGAATTTAGTTAAGGCTGGTACAAATATTTTTAAAAGTTTTTGTCACCCCCTCCCCCCCCCCCCCCTTCAAAATTGGCCCGAAAAATCAGGGGGCAAAAAAAATATTTTTACAATAGACTTCAAAATTTCAATGAAAATTCAAGTGCAACCAGCTGAAATCAAATTAAAATACATTCTTCTGCATTTAAAATCATTTGTAGCATGTTTGGGTTTATTAAAAAATCTTAATTTTTTTTGACAATTTTCGATGCAATTTTTTTTTTCGATACAGTTTTTATTTTTATCAGATCTTAGATTTTTTGAAAACTAGAGATTGCAAAACAACTTAACTAGTGTAAAATGCATTTTAAAACACTTTTTTCATTTAAATGTGAAGACTATGGCTTGTTACTTAAATTTTTATATTTTTTTTATTTTTTTGCCCCCCCCCCCCCTTGACTTCGGCTAGGGCCGAGGGACAAAAACTTTTTTAAATATTTGCATCGGCCTAAACAATTCGAAATATTTACCAAAAAATAAAAAAAAAAAACATTGCCAAACTCAAGTTGGAATCGGTTTTGAAATATTCTATCTATGTGACAAAATGAAACAGAATCATAACTCTATCTGGCCATTTGGCTCTATTTTTATATTAGTTTTTCATTAACTTTACGTCTTGTTTGATAAACAAAGATTAATAGAGATAATTTTATTCATACAAAATAATATGAAAATCAGTTTAAAAGGCATCCAATATCTATTAAGACTTTTTATGTCTTAAACAGCTTTTCCAAACGCAAATATATTGAAATAGTGAAAACCATGAATAAAAAGTAAGTTACTGAAGCAGAATTGAGTGAATTTACTTTGAAAATTGTACAAAACATTACAAAATTATTCAATGGTAAAAAAAAATCAAACAAGAATGCTTAGAATTCCCGACTTTTTGACAAAAAAAATCACATATTCCAGACGTTTTTCCACCCAGGCACCCAGCTAACTTCATTAACGCGACAGAATTCAATTTGCATGACGCTTTCTCCCGCGTTCTCCCTCGTCGTGGTCATTAATTAACCGTCCCTTATCGGTCACTTGACGTTCCGTTACTGGAGCACTTTCTTTCGGTAAATTTAAAACTCACTTTCCATTTGATTTATTTTTATAGAAAGCTTATACCACGTGTTTATATATATTTTGCATTCTCGTAATTTGCAAGAGTGTGTTTTGTGTATGCAATTTATCATTATTATACAATGTTTCAAGAGTGGCTGACCGTTGGAAACTACTTTAATAGAAACTATAACTGTTTTGGTTATATAAACAATACAGAGACTTTGCCTGTTTATTTTGCTGCACTCGATTCTTTCTTTGCTACGCACTATCCTTTACGAATCGATCTACTAAATCGCTAAAAGAGTAAGAATTCCTTCTAGACTCTTTTGGGAAGGGGGAAAAACACAAACAGAAATAAAATATGTTTCAAAAGGATATAAACACTTTAGAAGACAATCCCGAGCGGCGGCGATCACGATTTAACGATTGTTGTTTTTCTTTACCATTCGCAGTAGATTACAGGTGACGCCGCACGGCGCTGTATTATGGAATCCTAAAGGGCACCACCAGGTTTTCGGTGTGCTTCACCTTGATCTCGGCCACGGCCACGTTCGCTTTCTGCACCATCGAGCGAATCATTCCTAAATCTTCGTGGGAAATCGGTACCGAGGTCAGTATCGACTCTGGATTCGGGATGTCCTTCAGGAGACCTGGAAAAGGACCAATTAAATGCATTTCACTTACAACAAAACCTCGAAAACAACACTAACCGACATGGCTGACACTGTTCGGGTGTGGAACCGTGTTCCACTGCTGGGCCAGCCGTTGTGAGTAAAACCGAACCCGGTCGCTGTACTCGTGCGGCTCGATGTGGTGAATGTCCATCGCGGCCACGTCGATCACGTTCGCCGCCGTGTCCTGGATGATTTTGTTCAGCGCGGACACGTCGTCCTTTTTCGGCACCGAGTTCGGATAGTCCACCCCCTCGCGGTCCTCATTGTTGGCCCGCAGCACGGCCGGACTGTTGCTGACCGGGTTGTCCAGCAAGTGGGTTCGTTCGTTTGGTTCGTTGCCCTGCGGAAACGGAGCAAAGTTCGATTTTTGGCCACCTCCTTCGTCAGTGTTATCCGGATCTTACCTGGGCGGAATCCTCCTGGCAATTGAAGCAGCTGGAAGCGTAGTTGACCAGCGCACGGAAGCAATCCATTCTGAGATAATCCGGGGTGCTGATCGCTTTGAAAGGAGCTAAATTGTTCACCACCCACCGCAACTAAATTGAGAGTATTTCACGTAAAAACCGAAAGAATTCCACTTTTTATTGTTTAGAACTATCAGATGATTGGCGATAACAAGCGGGTTTGACGTTTACTTCGCAAAATCAAAACAAACTGCTCGACTTTTGCGACAACTGCCTGAATTTAGTACGGACATGAACCGCTTTGTATGCTACAACTGGCATACGGAACCAGGGATGCAAAGTTGCCAGTCTTGGTGGAAATTGAATAAAAAACTCGATAACTGGAGTTTTTTTTAAAAGGTCCAACAAACCAAATTTTTGGGTGTTTTTGTAACCGCCTTGAGTCAGGGGTATTAAAAAACACCCAAAAAGGAAACACTGAAAATTTGGTTTATTGGACTTTTTTTTTTTTTTAAAAAAAAAGCTCCAGATATGTACAAGGCAAAGGAAAACCATTTTTTCGTGATTCGCCTAGTTGAAGATTTTTGTTAAATTAGTTAAAATTACTTTTGAACTAATATTTTCTGAAAAATATTGGGTCAAAAATAAAAAAAAAAGAACAAAAAGGAGCGTATTTGTAACTGGGATTTACTTAAAACGTTATAAGGCTTTCTAGTCACAAATTTACCAACACATTCAAAGTATGTTTACATGACAGCTGGACGTTTGTTTGCATCAGGTTTCCTATCTCTTTCTAGCAAAAGTTTTTTGTCAGGCGACTTCTAGCTGGTTTTTTTTGACTGGCTGCCCGATATGTCAGCCAACATACTTCGCAGGGCTGTGACAGCTACACATGGCTTTCTACCTAAGGTACTCGCGATTGAGTGTGTAGTAGTGCGGTTGTCAAAATCGTTATCTCTGACTCTCTCACTCCACTGACACTGACATTGTTTATGTTTTGGTTTTCCTGGCACGGTCCATTGTTCGTTTGTTATTGTTTTGGTTTTAGTGGCACGGAGCCATGCACTCACACTAATGCAAAGCGAGATCGCGAGTACCTATGATATACAGCCTTGACAGCTACAGCTCGATCATTGTTTGCATCAGGACACTGTGACGAGGAGTTCGTCATTTTTGAATTAAATTATATATTTTTCACTGGGCCTAGAAAGCCTTATTGTGACCATTATATTTGGTATATATAATAAATATTTAAAAAGAATTGGGTCCTAAAGTTGAGCTTAAATTACTGATGATTTTGTTCACAACAATAAAGTTTATTTTCCAGAGTAGAATGACGTTTTGAACGGCAGCAATGAATTTAATATGGATTTTTGGATCAATTAAATTAGCAACTTCGTGGCCCAGAAAAGGTCCTATTTGACAGCTCGTTCCAAGGAGACCAGAGTTGATCCGGCGAAAAAAAATGTCGTGTTATTTATTTATTTTTTTGCGTTAAAATGATCAAAAGTGATCAGAAATGGTTTATAAACAGTTTTTTTACCGTTGTATTTACAAAATATGATTGCATATGGCCTTTGGAGCCTTTAGGAGATACTATTATATTATTATATATTCACAACCATAATGCTGAGTACAATGACCTTTTGTACGACCCACGGTACGACCGCAAAGAATTTAAAATGGATGTTTAAATAAATTAAAAATGGGTGTTTAATTAAATTAAAAAAAGAAACTTCTCGGCATTTGACAGAAAACATCCTACTTGATAACTGGTTCCAAGGGGACTATAGTTGATCAATCGTAAAATGATGTCTTTTCTGCATTATTCATCATATTTAGCTTGTTTGGACTCGATTACAAATATTTTGACATTTTTTTTGTGAAATTCCTAAGTATCGCAAAAATATTTGTTTCCTCTCATATTTTTTCTCGTTAATATTTATTTCCTGAAAAATCAGGGGGCAAAAAAAACATTTTTTTTCAAAAAACTCCAAAACTTTAATGAAAATTCAAGTGCAATCAGCTCAAATCAATTTAAAAGGCAGTTTAGAATAATTTTTTAGCATGTTTGAGTTGATTTAAAGATCTTTTGAATTTTTGAATGTTTTCAATTTTTATTATCGCAACAAGTTTTTTTCGCTAAAATATTTGTTTTCGTCATTTCTTTTTTTTTTTTGAAAACAAATGATTGCAAATCAACTGAACCAACGTAAAATGCATGTTAAAACATTTCGTCCATGCAAATGTTGACACTTTGGCTTGTTATTTCAATAATTATGTTTTTTTATTTTTTTGCTCCCCCCCCCCTCTACCAGAGTTAAGGGACAAAAACTTTGAAAAATATTTGCATCGGCTGTATTGAAATTTATTAACTTGTTTTTTTTTCTTGAGCCAACAGCATAAAAGGTCATGTAATTATTTTTTTGAGAATCATAAGAAAACCTACATATTACCAAAAAAGGTAAAATTCAATCGCGATATAAGTGGTTCCCTTTAACGGTGTGCACCGATGGTGGCTTGCATCGCGCAACTGCTCAGTTTCATTTAACCGTGTCAGTTTATTTCGTAGAAACCTACCTACTAACCACGGAGAAGAAGTTTTTCTCTCGCTGTAGTATCGGTCGCCAGTTTAGTCAAATTTATCGCTTAATTCTACCTGAAAATAGTGAATAATTGTTCGCAAGTGTAGTATTAACCGCCGAGAGTAGAATTCGAGTCCAGATTCGTCGCGAAAATCGCGTTTTCGTCGCGTGAAATTTCTCATAGGCTGAATGTGAGGAGGGGACTTCTAAGAAATGACGAGCGTTTTCAAGTGATGCCAGATTTTGTTGTACAGTCAACAATGCAAGTGTATCGTGCATCGCTTATATCAACTCTGCTGCTGTTCTGTTTGGTTCCCGTGTGGGGCACCGAAATAGGATGGATTTCACCGACGGGCAACATGAACGTGCTGGCGCATCGCCCATTCGTCATCACCTGCACAATGAACCGAGGGAACCTGTTGACGAGAGATTACTCCAGCACTGATTTGTGGTTCTATACCAACGACGAGCCAGTGCTCTCGGAGTCGATAAAAATCGTCAATGATACCAGTATTGAACTGCATGTACCAAATGCCACCGCTGGATCTTATAAATTTGTTTGTAAAATGAACGAGTCTACTGGTATTGGAATGAAAAGCATCAACGTTGGCTACAAACCCCAGAAAGTGTTGAATTTCAAATGTCATTCACATAACTGGCAAAGAATGAATTGCTCATTTGAGCAGGCTTACAACCCAATTGCCACGAGTTATCGGTTGAAATTCGGGTTCGAAAATTCTCCCGGAGATTTTCAGTGTCCACTGGAAAATAAGTACAACCACAAATGGGAATGCTCCAGAGACATGGACAATTCCTATCGGCAGTCGCAGGAAATATACAATTTCGAACTGGAAGCCATAAACGTCCTCGGAAATAGCACGGAGAGGTTCGTGATCAACCATTATGATAACGTGATCCCGGAGGCCCCGTCCGAATGTATGGCTTCTAACATAACATCCAGAAGTGCGTTCCTGCATTGGTCCATATCGTACAAACTGCAAACATTTAAAAGAGATTTTGTGTTTCAAATCAAAATCGTATCGAGTTTCGATAACAAAAACTGGAAACCAGTGGATGTGAGCAGGGTTTCTCGGAAGCTAACAAACTATTCTCTGCCAATCGATTCACTAGAATATGCAGACACAAGGTATGATGTGAGAATTCGTATGAAAACGGCGACATCAGAGGATACCGAGGAAATGTGGTCAAACTACTCAAGTTGTTTGTTCAACACATTGCCGAGACGTCCCGATAATCCACCGGAAGTGGCAATTGGAGGATTCGAAATCAACGCGTACAATGATGTGTTTGTGTACTGGAAGGAAATTCCAAAAAGCAAGCACAATTCGGCAACAGGATTCCAATACAAGCCAGATATCAAGAGAAACGAATTGTCTACGAGTCCAGCACCAGTTGTTGGCCGGAATGGAAGTACTATGATCCAGTACAAAAATATGACTGATGGCAACTATACATTCATCATTCTAAGTTCCAACAGTGAGGGCGATTCACTCAAATCCAGCAAATTGTTTATACCAAGCAAAGAATATCGTATTGCTAAACCGGAAATCATCAAATTGTTGGCAGACTCTGGGAAATATACGCTATCGTGGAAAGCAGCACCAAAGCATAACGCAAGAATAACTTCATACACAGTATTTTGGTGCAACTCCAGTAGCAACTCTCCGAACGATTGCAATGGATCAATTAACTTTGACTATGTTGACGGCGACAAACAAAATTATGAACTAAACAATGTGAGCTCAACACTAAATTTTGCTGTCGCGGCAAATGTTGAAGAACTTTCGTCCGGTATGGTGTGGGCATCGTGTACGGCAACACAGAAGAACGATATCGGCAAACTGAAAACCATTTGGATACCAGCTATGCAGTCAACGTACATTGATCTCGAGTGGAAGCTAGAGTGTGGTGATAGTGCTATCGTTGAAGGATACAGTATTATATACTGCCCGATTAATAATTTACCCAGAGAGCAAACTTGCAAGGGAAACGAAACAACTCACAACATAACCGGTCAGACATCTTATCGCATCGAAGGATTAAAACCATACGTTACGTACAAAATACAAATTGCAATGTTTTCCAAATCAAGAATCGGCCCAAGAAGTGATCCACTTTTCAACACAACACTGGAAGCAGCACCATCAGAGCCACGTGATCTAGTGTTTTCGGAAGTGCGAAATGATTCAGTTGCTCTTCATTGGAAACCACCGCTTCATATCAACGGTGGCAAGATGAACTATGAGGTTTGGTACAACAAGTCGAAAATAAAAGTGTACACCGAGAACTACACAAGTGATCAAACCTACATTTTGCGTGGTTTGGAGCCGTTCATGAATTATAAAATAATCGTTTTGGCGTTTACCATTGGGCAATCAAATGCATCAAATTCCGTGGACATCCAGACCGAGATTGGAACGCCCGGAGAGATTCAGCAGCCAGGATCGGAAGTTTCGAGCGATTCCAAATTGTCTATTGTGTGGCAACCTCCGGAACGAAGAGCTGGTTGTTTGGAATATTACGAGCTAAAGGTAAAAACCAACACCAACAGTGATGATGCCGCGGCCATTACACGTATTCAAGGAACAAGTTGTCAACTGAAGCGATCTATTTGTCAGCTTGCTGGAGCCGATTCAAATCGAGTTGATAAGTACGAATTCTCAGTACGAGCCGTTAACGTCATTCTGAGTCCACATGCTCCAAATTACACAGTTTGGAATAAATTATCGTGCGACAAAAAGTATTCGTACTATTCCGATCAAATTGTACAGATCCTAAATTCTTACAATACGGCTTCCGATGACATCGAATGTGAACTGGATGACGATGAAATTGCCAACATTGATTGGACTAAAATAGACAAATTCGCAACGTTGCTGTATGGTGAGTGGTCGAAGCCACTAGCTCATTGGTGCAATAATTATGGATCAGAAAATACCAAGGCGATCGTGTTCCTAACCATAATTGCTTGCTCTGGGATTATCAGTCTAATCATTTGTACCTATTTGAGTTATAAGAAAATGAAGCAGATAAAAAATATCAAAGTTGTATTACCAGATGCATTGAATGACATTGTCATATCTGAGAAAGGTGATGCTTTCAAAGAAAACGGATCGTATTATGGCCATGATAATTATAGCGAATTTGCTGGAAAAATTCAAGATGATTCTCATGTTCCGTTCACCAGCAGTAACAGGCATGGTGAGAAAAATATTAACATGTTAGATGATACAGCCAGTTTGAGCTCAGCAGAAGATCATCTTGATAACGGTGTGATTGGAGCAAACGAAGCTGATTTACTTTCATTGTCTGACGATTTTAAATCACAGTACAGTTTGCCTATGGACAACACAGAGTGTGTTCCGGAACAAACGATTATACCCAAGGCATCGAGCATGAAAGTTGAGAGCATGATGAGTTTCTCTCCTTCGGGATATGTTCAGGCACCTGTTGCAAAACCGTCTGCGAATGGATACGTACAAGCACCAATAGCAAAACCTCCAGCTTCAAATTATATCCAACCGCACATGTTCACTGGAAATGCAGGTTTAGCTAAAACACCGATCGTAACTTCAACTGATGAGAGAGGAATATCTGGTTACGTTACACACAAACAACTCTCGGACTTTGGCCATAGAATGTAGTAAAAAAAGTCTTAGTGTTCCTCTCAGTATATTCAATATTGTTGTATTGCTCTTAACATCGAACATAAGATTCCAGTGTAAACGTTTATTAACTGTCTGAATTGTTGGATCACATTATGAGAGCAGAAGAAACAAATTAAAATTAATTAAAGAATAACCGCTGGCTCTTAGAACAATTTGTTGAAAGATGGTCAATATGACAAATATACCCACAGAAGTCTAATGAGCTGCAAGATGCGCAATTATTGTAAATCTTAGATCAAAACAATATTTTTTTCGCTAAGAAGTATAAGAAACCCGAGAATGATAAAAGTGAAATCCTTTCGAAACTGAGCTTGAATAGTTTTAATAGTACTTAAACATGATTGTCGATTGTTAGTTTTAAATGATCGCTGTGACTATTCTGGGAATAGTATCAACGGAACTGTGCAGCTAGACTGGAGTATCAACGTTTCCTAGAACCCTTGGCACCTAATCATAATCACAAAATAGACGACGTAAGATCCCTAAGAATGAACAATGGTACATCGAAGAAACAGAATGGAATGAGGTCGCCTGATATCGAGAACAACAGGCTCAACAAAAATAAGCTGTCGAAATAATGTCAACGCGATTTAAGACTGCAAAGCCATAGTTTGTATGCTCATAAATTGCAAACGGCTCGCGTATTGGAACCCATTTAAAGGGGTAAGTCGGGATATTTTCACTAAACACGTGTATTTTGATCTAATATTATTATTTTTTCAGATGAATTATTGTTAAATCAAGACACATTGATACTTTTTTTAGAAGAGAAGAAACAAACTGAAATTTGATGCAGTTCATTTAACATAGTACTTTGACGTACATTTGTATGCTGATTTTTTTATGGTGATGCAAGATTCAAACTATTTAAAAGGTATATTAGTGTGTCCAATCATCAATGATGTTAGTTTATCTTATTTATTTTGTTTTTTACAGCCGACCAACAATACTGAACGTCTCAAAAAAAGGAGCTGAAACAACGACTGAATGACCTGAAAAGCACAGCTAAAGTTTATAACTGTAGAAGATCATATTGCAAACAACTATAGGAAAAGACGATCCACTATGTACCAGAGTTTCAAACATTGGAAAAAGATCGAAAGTTTACAGCCTTAGAACAATGACCCCATTGTATTAACACACATCCAACTATACTACTGCTGCAATAGAATTGAGTGCTTTTAATTTCCTATTCCACATCTCGTCATAGAAGTAATGCAGAAAAATATATTTATTTTAAAATTCCTAAACAATCAATTAAATCACCGTCAATTTTTGCTGAATGTATTCTCCGTCCTATAGTTACAATGAATTTCTCGCCACTTGACGCGAAGTTTCCAGTACAAGAGTGATTGTAATAGCAAGACAAGAACGTTACTGTTCCAGTCGCAATCACGGTTTGACCTAGTTGATTCTTCAAACCTTGGTGTGACCTGGACATTTTTTTTCCATATTATATTGAGCTATACATGTATTTTGTATCACCTTTTTAAAAATTATAGATGATATTTAAGCAGTTATTCACATGTTTTTTGTTAGATATAATGAGATGTATCCGTGCAAAATTAATAGGTGCAAAAGAATAAATGTGATTGTAAATAAAGGAATGTTTTTCTATGCTGATACTAAGTAACGATTTTTTGTTTCATATTTTTCTTGAATTATTTGGCGACTTTCATTCACAATTTTGCTTTCGAACCGTTAGCACGCTCGCTGGATATAAAACAGCACACTTGTGGACGCATATTTACAAACAGTCGCGGCGTTGCTGACCGACAAATGAGAACAAAAACAAAAGTTTTATGCCGAAGTTGACTAAAAGCAAATATTTAAGAAAACATTTCTAACTCCCCGTGCATGTTGATAAACTTTCAATTCGAGTGAGAATTTCGATAAAAATAGCTTTCTAACTGCGAGTCGCACGGCAGTAATGAGTGCGTTTCTTGGGAAATGAGAAACGCTTTGTTTTCCTCGCTCGCTTAATGCATGTTTTATCATCATTCGATACATAAATATCTCAACTTGGCTGGGCCCGGTCAATGAAATTTTGTTGTTGGGCGGCACGCTGGTGTTGCCAACAGTGCTCATTTTTCCGCGTTTATAAATAATACATCCATCACACAGTTCTTGGAAAAAGTGCGCACTGCACACAACGGGGCTACCCAACGATGGTTAGAAGCTAACCTATTTTTGAGTTGGCATGGGATGGAAAGTTTTATTTTATTTTAACCATTTAAATCAATCAATTAAAACAATGTGTGTTGATTATTTGATATTTAAAAAAAATCGCAATCGAAGTAAAGATTTTTAAATCGTATTATTTACGTATAACAAAATTATCTGGGAAATTGGACGAGCTTTCCGGTAAAAATTAAGGTAAAAATATTTACGAGAAATTGCCAAAATCCATCAAAAACCTATTTCTTCGACATTTTTATTTTTAAAACCGCTGTATCTTCCCAAGGATTGGATTTAGGGCAATGGTCAATATGGAGACTTTTCTGTAAAATTGTCTGGGGAATCGATTCCCACTATCTATTCTAAAAAATTTTGACGTTTAGACCACTTTTCGAAAAAAACAGTTTTAGTAAATGATTTTTGTATTTTTTTAGGAGAGACATACCATCCTGCATTTTTCATGAGTCTTTTTGTAACATTTAAGGCTATTTCCTCAAAAATTTGAGCGAAAAAAAAAACCGTGACATCACCATCAAATTTAACTTTTAAACTTAAAAATTGAAAAATTTCCTGGCCTGTATTTTTGTTTCAGTGTATTTTTTTTAGAAAGCCCGTCCAATTTCCTACAAGTTTGTCCTTGACCACTTTTTGATGTGATGCAACGGCTTAGAGATACAGTATTTTTCAAATTGCAAAATACAAAAATATTTAAATACCTTACGCCCTTCTCAAATGTTATTTTCGAGTACTATTGGCTCCATATACACAAAAATGGCTTATATAGGGTTACACTCAAAGTAAAAAGTATCCTTTTTTCAAGTTCACCCGTCGTCACCCTTTAAAAGGGTATCGAAAATGTACTGAATTTGACATACCCTTTTAAAAGGGTGACGCCGGGTGAACTTTAAAAAATGATAGAAAGTATCCTTTTTGAGGATTTAAAGTACCCTTTTGAGGGATACTTCTGACACAGACAAACAGACGTGCAACTCTTTTTCAAACCATCGCCAACTAAAACCGTCATTTCAAATTCAAATCAGTCAAAAAATGGATGCCGTAGTACCGCAACAAGACACGAACGTCGTCGGTGGCGCCACCGTATCCCTGGGCCCTTTGACGTTTCAGTGCATCACCGTGTGTGTGTGCAATGTTTTCTTTATAGCCAACACGTGGGGAGAAAATCCAATGTTGCATTGTTAATTTGATTTGGTTAACTGCGGTAGATTTTCTTGAAATAATTCGATATGGTAGAAGTGTGACTTTCGGTCGATGACATCTTGACCAACGATCTGTTGTTTGGTAAAGAGACTTGGAGGAGGAGACAAAGACACGACACTGGAGTTCAAGGCAGTCCAGAGTAGATTAACTGAACATTTTGAAAACAGGATATGTAAAAGAATAAATCAGTTTAACACAATTTAATTGGTGGACTTCCACTCCCCTTCACCTCTAGCAGCTGCATTGGTTTTTTCGTCCGACCGACATCAGTTAAACATGCTCATAATTTGGTGAAATCCGCCAGTATAAATGCTATTTCCTAGGTTGTTCCCCTTGAAGACCTTGAATCTGAAGCAACCCATTCGCCTTGGCACCGTGGCTATTTTTTTTCACTGTAACATGAACTAATGATATTGCCACTCCGCTAAAACTAAATCGGAACCTCCAACCCTTTTACATGCCCACACCCGGCACAGCCAGTTGGATTAGCTTGGAAGATAACAATCACGCAACCTGCGATCAGTTTTATTCAATCTTACGCGACTTGCCCATCACACCGGTTCTCATCTTATTTCCTAAACAAAACTGCAGGTCACGGGGCAGAACATGCTGCGGAATACTAGGTGGAATGTTATTATGATGGGAGTTTAGCAAGATTATTCAACTTTCCAGCCCATCTTTTGCGAATTTTCTGGGCATAGAATGAGAAAACAAAATCGATAGCAAACATAAACAAACACCTGTCAGTTTTCATTCGTACACGCTTAGAGGGAAAAATGGGTACACGCTTAATTTAGTTTATCGAAATGATGATGTTTTCGCAACAGGACTGCAGATAGCGCTAGTGTGCAGCCCAATTTCGAACTTTCTTTGGTAAACGATGGATTTTTTGATAAAATCAATGATGATTCACGTCTGTTTGTCTGTGCTTCTGACTTTGAGTGTAGGATAACATGTCTACAAAGTTTCATTGAAATCGGAGAGGGTCGGGTACAAAAGTACCAGAAAAATTTCTGATTTGAGCTGGAATTGCTCAAAGGTCAAATTGGGTCCTAAAATGAAGCTTAGATTGCTGATATTTTTGTTTACAGCGATAAAGCTTATTTTTCTGAGTACAATGACCCTTTGTACGACCACAAAGAGTTTAAAACGAGGTTTAAAATGGATTTTTAAATCAATTTTGAAAAATTAACCTCGCGGTCCTTCTTGACAGAAAAGCTCCTACTTGACAGCTCGTTCCAAGGGGACCATAGTTGATCCATCGAAAAAATGTTGTCTTGTCAATTTTTTTTTGAGTTGAAATGAAAAAAAAAAGATCGGAAATGGTTTTTAATCGTGTTTTTTACCGTTGTACATAAAAATTGACACAGGGCTTTAGTACCCAATTAACAAAACTATACACTCAACCCCGCGGTGGTTGGCCACTTTTTCGTTTGACACTTTTTTAGTTTGTACCCCGTTAGTTGGTCAATGTCAAACTAAAAAGTGACGAACTGTCACTTTTTACACGGCGCTCACGCACACTATCTAAACAAACGTTTGGTAGTGTGTGTGAACTCCGTGTAAAGGGGATGTCAAACTAAAAAGTGACCCCGTTCGTTTGACAACAGTTGGTGTCAAACCATCGGGGTTTGAGTGTATTTTGTTTGCCTTTTGTGTGTTTTTGAATCCGCTTTAAGTCAGGGATATTAAAAAACTCACAAAAAGCAAAAAAAAAAAACTTTGTTTTTTAAACTCGTCATCTTGGATTGATTTGTTAAAACATGGAACTTTTGTTGCGCCTCGGGAATCATAGTGAAAATCTAAGTGACTGGCCATCCCCAGGGGCACACCTTCTTCTTTCACAACAAAGTTGTAGCTGCAAACTGTCAAACGCGGGTAAACAAAATATAAAATCATCGTCGTCCACGTCTCCTGTTCCGTCGTCGTCGCGCATCAAGTTCTACCCGGCTGCAGCCGCTCGTAAACAAACCCGGAAAATCAATAAATACGTGGAGTTCCAGCTTGAAAAAGTGAAATTTATCATTTTTCTAATTCAAAAAGTGTTTGGAAATGTGTGTTCAGTGAAAACATCGAAGATGATTTGTTTGTGCAGCTTGTGAGTATAAATTTGTCTAAATATGGTGCGAATTAAGTGCATTTTTTCGTTTTCCTCAGGATATATGTGCTGCTCTTTATCGGGTCGTTTTGCCTGATTGGACTGCTGACGGTGTTCCTGCTGTTGCGACTGCTGATCCGGAACCAGAAGAACAAACGCCGCAGCAACAACGACAACGACAAGTATGTGGCCCTGTTCCATCCGTACTGCAACGCCGGTGGAGGTGGCGAGCGGGTTCTTTGGTGTGCCGTAAGGGCTCTGCAGAACAAGTACGATGGAATAAAGTTGTACATTTACTCCGGGGATTTGGAAGCCACCAAGCAGGAGATTCTGGACAAAGCGGAGCGCACTTTTAATTTGAGTTTGGACACGAAAAATATAAATTTTGTCTACTTGAAACGTCGCAAATGGGTAGAGGCCAGCCGGTACCCGTACTTTACGCTGCTCGGTCAAAGTATCGGCTCGATGGTGCTGGCCATGGAAGCGCTCTTGAATCTCCAGCCGGACGTTTACATCGACACGATGGGCTACGCGTTCACCTATCCGATCTTTTCCTACATCGGCGGATGCAAAATCGGCTGCTACACGCACTATCCGACAATCAGCACCGACATGCTGCGCCGAGTTCAGGCCAACGTCAGCGCGTACAACAATCGTAGCATTGTGGCGAAGAATCCGTTCGCCACGTGGATCAAAATCGTGTACTATCGGATCTTCTCCAAAATCTACGGAATGGTCGGACGCTGCGCGGACACAATCATGGTCAACTCAACCTGGACCGAGAACCACATCCTTTCCCTGTGGGACGTCCCGTACAAAACACATCGCGTTTATCCTCCTTGCGAGGTTTCCCACCTCAAAAAACTCCAATCCCTCGCCAGTGGCCACGAAAAGATCGTCATCCTCTCGGTTGGTCAATTCCGCCCCGAGAAAGACCATCCCCTCCAGCTTCAAGCCATGTACGAACTGCGCACGCTGCTGAACAACGATGAAGCCCTGTGGAACCGGCTCCGGCTGATGATTGTGGGTTCCTGCCGGGACGAGGAAGATCGTGAACGGGTCAAGAACATGCAGGACTTTGCGAAGCATTTGTCGCTGGAGAACTCGGTTGAGTTTCGGGTGAACGTTTCCTACCAGGAGTTGATCCAGTGCTACCAGGTGGCGCAGATCGGGTTGCACGCGATGTGGAACGAACACTTTGGAATCAGCGTGGTGGACTGCATGGCGGCCGGGTTGATCATGGTGGCGAACAAGTGAGTGAGATAGTTGAAGAAATAACACAACAAAAATAAATTTCTTTTATAAATTTATTCTTCCAGATCCGGTGGCCCGCAGATGGACATCATCGAAACTTCCGAGGGCAGCCAGACGGGCTATCTGGCCGTGGACGCGTACGACTACGCCCGCTGCATCGCGACGATCCTGTACAACGGACGCGAGTACAACAACAAGATCCGCCAGGCGGCCCGCGCCTCCGTTGACCGGTTCTCCGAGCAAGAGTTCGAGAACGGATTTTTGCGTGCCATTTCCCCCATTTTGGACGAGAAAGAGTTTCGCTAAATAGGATGAAATTCATGACGGTCTCACTAGTGTTTAGTTTGTGTAGCATGTTTATTACAATTGAATATTACGATTAAAATTTTACCAACTAATCAAATTCCGGTCTTGTTCTTGATCCAATCGCGGGCTTTCTCCACATCTGCGTACACACCGTAATAATCCGGTTGGGCGCAACCTTTTCCCCACGAGACGACTCCCACCAGCAGGCCATTGCAGACGAGTGGTCCACCGGAATCTCCCGTGCAGGCGTCCCGAAGTCCTTCGTCGTACCCGGCGCAAAGCATGTTCTTCGTAATGGTCAACCGCGATTTGGCGTAATTTTCCCGACACAAGTCGTGGTTCACAATCGGAACGTCCAGCAGCCGCAGGTGGTCCCAATCTGCGGTTCCCAACGTGTCACCCCACCCGCTGACGGTGCACACGGTCCCATCGGCCACATCAGCCGCGCCCGTGGCCACCATCGTGATGGGCCGCGCAATCGGATCAACGGTGTAGGGTCGGGTCAAACGGAGCAGCGCAAAGTCAAAGTCCTTATTGCGACGGTTGTAGCGCGGGTGGATTGTCATTCCGGCTACGTCGATTACCGTTCCACCCTGGTAATCGTACGAAGATCCGACGCGAACCCCAATCCAGGACAGCCGGACGAATCCTCTGAAAAGGGTTTCGAGATTAAAATTAAAGCTTGAAATACCTTAGTAATCTGTCTCACCGAAAGAGATGCGCCGCCGTGAGGACCCAGTTCGGGCCGATGATCGATCCGCCGCCGTAAAACTCGGCGTCCGCCGTTCCCGGGTAGGTTTGCACGGACACCTGGTACGGCCGGTTGCGGATGTCAACCTGGGTTCCGTTGACGATGCGAAAGGCCAGCAGGACCTGGGGTGAGAACAGGACCAGCAGCAGGGCGATCAGAGCGCGTGAGGAGGTCATCGTAGAGATTTGAAGATCTCGACTGAAATGAAGTCTTGAGAGCTCTTGATTTCTACTTTTATTGATACCGATAAGCCATGCAAGCCTGGAGTGGCACACGTGTTAGCAAGTGATTCTAACACAAATTTATAATTTATAGTAAATTTCATTCAAGTACATATTTGCAAAAAATCGTGTAAAGGATTATAGAGGTAACTGCACTTGAAGAGGGGGCTCCCGTGAGTTTGGTAGATAAGTATCAAGTGGTGATAAAAATCACTGGCACTGCTTTAATCCTCTAATGCCCAAATTTTTCTGGTCAATTTTTTTTTATTTTCCCCTTGTTCAGGAGGTCTTTTTAAGCAACCTTTATTCTACGAAAAATTTTGATTCTCTTGTTTTATGTTTTTCTTGTTTTTTTTTAGTATTTTAATTTGCATTTATCTTGATTAGTTTATGCTTGTTTTTTGAAGTATTTGGCCTATTCTACCATCTAATAAAATTATAACATTTTGACTATCCAATTTTTTCACGTTTATACAGTCACTTTTTCAATTTTTTTGCTTGTTTTTCATATTTTCTACTATAGAATGGAACCATCATCATTTAAATTGTAAAAAAACCCGTAGAGGCATAGTCTGGGACACTACAAAAATTACTGCATACTTCTTTTTACTAAAAATACAGGAAATGTTAGTAAAAAAAACTAACTTAATCCACCTATGTGGTTGGATCCTTCCTTTTTCATTACCAACAATGGGTGATATGATGGGGTTGGACACAAATTTCATCTATGTTTTAGATCCGGAAAAAAATGTACATAAATATCACTTATGTTAATATCGTTGGAAAGGTCTTTTGATAACCTAACTATCGATGGGTGGGATGGTGGATCCGGTCATAGTTTACGTTCATTTAAGCGAGATCCGGCTTCCAAATAGTACATTAGATTCTGAGCCGATAGGTATACATGAATATAGGTCTACGAGCTGTTTCAACAGTTCATTTTTCGAGCAGGATTATATCCTTACCTCAGTGAGGAAGGCAAAACACAGCCAAATTTTACCTCTAAAAAAATGTTATTTTTTAAATACGTTGGTAAAATCACCTAACACAAGTTAAACTTCCAACCCTAAAATTTTCTAAAATTTTAAGAGTTCCTCTTACCAATGCCTTTTAATGATCAAAAATTGGTTGAAAAATTGATTTTTGGCGATGTTTTAGATCGAAGCCCGTCTAGAGGCAATATGAATTTTAATTTAATTCAAATGCAGTGAAAAAAATAATATTTTTTTTTTGTAAATTTTCATCAGGTAGGTTTTGTATGATCAAATATTTTACAAAAAAAATCAAATCAATGTTTTTAAAAAACTCACAATAAACTTGTTTGAATAAATTTGAAACAACAATATCGTTTTGGAAATTAAAATAAATGAATCCTATTCCAGACTCATCAAAATATGTAATATGTTTCCAATTTACGTTACACTGAACGCTAATGCATGTTTTTTGCTTTTGTTCACTATCTATCCCTTAAAATTATGCAATGCAAAAAATCAGAGAGCATAAAACAGTGGTTAAAAAGGAAATTTTCAATAATAAAAATCATCTTCAATGGATAGATTGATCATCACATATTATAAAATTTTAGGTTGAAAAAATATTGTCTTAAAGTTTTTACCTATGTTTTTCGATCCAATTCAATGGCATGAAAATTATTGAAAGTTTTGGTAAATAAAAATCGGCGTTTTTGTGTTTATTTTGCAGAAAAAGAGATTTTTTCCATGTTCAAAGCATTTTCTGATAATTATTTTGAAAATTAAGCATAGAATTAAAATAAAAACTGAATTTTCATGTTTGACCAGGATTTGCAATAATTCATGATAATTCAATAAATGGCATTAATTGGGTCCTAAAATCAAGCTTGAAATTGCGATATTATTGTTCACAACGATAATGCTTATTTTTCTGAGTACAATGACCCTTTATACGACCGCAATGGATTTGAAATGGATTTTTAAATCAATTAAAAAAAATACCTTCGTGGCCCTTTTTGACAGAAAAGGTCCTGCTCAACAGTTCGTTCCAAGGGGACCATAGTTGATCCATCGAAAAAATGTTGTCTTGTCAATTAATTGTTTAGCATGAAAATGAAAAAAGAGGGATTAAAAGTGGTTTTTAATCGTGTTTTTTTACGGTTGTACATAAAATTTGACTTAGAGCTTTAGGACCCTATTGGAAAAGAAGAAAATATTGGTAGAAACTGTCCTAATTTTTTTTTAATTTTAAATTTTACTCCAACGAAAATCAACAACATTTTTTATTAGTCTCATTAAATTAAATGAAAATATTATATATCATGGTTTGACACCAACTTTTGTCAAACGAAAGGGGTCACAAGTTTGACACCCCTTTTACACGGAGTTCACACGCACCACCAAACGTTTGTTTTGATAGTGTGCGTGAGCGCCGTGTAAAAAGTGACAGTTCGTCACTTTTAAGTTTGAATTTGACCAACCAACGGGGTACAAACTAAAAAAGTTTCAAACGAAAAAGTGAGTGTACGTAGAATATAATCTGAATTGGTTTTTTTTTATTTTAATGCCGTTTTTATGTTTCCATTTTTTTTTATTTTCTAAATATAATACCAGTAATCGACGGAAGACACAAAATGGTAAATTTTAGGCTATCAAGGTATCATATTTGTTATAATAACATCAAAATCTTTGTTTAGAATGGTTTTCTACATATTGTTTGAAGAAGTATTCCACATATCGTGATTTATTTTTCATTTCGATTTTCTTTTTCTGGACTCTACATCCTGAACAACTGATGTACGAACAAAAAATTTTTCTGAAAATGTACTGTTTTTTTTCTATGTTAAAATTAAATTAGAATTAATTTGAATTGTGGAAAATGCGTAGAGGCATAGTCTGGGGGTTTACAAAAATTACTTCATATTTATTTTTATATAAAATATAGGAAATTTTAGGCACCAAACACACAGGGAAACCGCGCGCACGGTGGGGAGATCAAGTGAATGGTGATATCCGGAAGATCTGTAACCTGGGAAATTGGCGAGTAGCAGCCCAAGACCGAGAAAGATGGAAGCGTCTTCTTGCTACAGCACGCGTACCTGGTGCGCTATGCTGATTGGTATGGTATGTATTAACCAAATGAATGAATAAATGCGTTTCAGGGATAATTTCTTTAATTAGTTTAGTTGTTCTAAAACCCCCTATATTGTAATTTGGTCAAAACGAATTTTACCTACATAAAATTAAAGCATGATGATTTTGCAAAAAAAATCCACAAAATTGATAAAGATAAATAAAACTTACAACACAAAACCTCAATCACGATTCCGACCGCATGTCAAACATGTTTTCCCGGGGCCTCAATCTGCACCATCAAAACCATTTCCGCGTCAAAAACCTCCCACTGATTGATCGACTAAACATTTTGCGGTCAATCGATTGCGGATTGTGAGAGTTTTTTTTTCACATCTCGCTTGCCACTTCCGTCTAAAACTCAAACATTGTGTCCACTTTTTTTTCTGCGTAAATCTAATTACCTGAATCGAAATCGAGCAAATAGCTTTTCTCACTTCGTTTGATTGCTTTTTTGTGCTTTTTCGTGCTTTTCCATGTGCGGTCTATAAAGTTGTGTTGAAATTGGCACTAAATTCGTTTTGAAATTGGAAATTATAATCTGTTTGTATGACGATTGAAAAATAGGAACTGAAAACTAAATAACCAAATATTGAATCGTTTAAATTGTTACGAAAGTCAGCTCACCGGAAAAGAGCCAGGATATCTTCAATCTCATGTAATTATGCTTCATTGAGAGATTCCATTCACGAATGCAGGATAAATCATAAAATGAAGATCCAATCAATTACTTCCTGTTCTGGTTTGAGAAGGCGGTGGGGAGTGGAAGACCATCGGTTTAGTTGCATCGCAGAGAGTCTAACTTTTCAGCTCGATGTTGACTTTCCAAATGAGGATAAAGATACCAACCAACCCATAATAGAGCCCCTCTTGTCGGTCAGAAACTTAAGGGAGAAGAGGAAGAGGGTTCAGCTTTTCAGCTTCGATGGCATAGCTTCGATTGGAACTTTATCTTTGAATTGAATTTACCTTCTTTTTCAGTTGGTACTTTTGCCGTTTCCCTCTGCCAACTTTTACCACTGCTAGTTGGTTGTGGTGGCTGTTCTTGATTACTAAATTGAAGCTTTCGTCCCGGCTGTGGGAGGATTACCATTTGTAGGAAGAGACGTGAGATTGTTTTTAAATTATGTTCAGAAGCATAAATAAAAAAAAATCACTTCAATTATTAAAACTTCTAGCCATTTTAAAAACATTTCTCCGTTTTCAAGAATCATCTTGTATTCTTTACAAATTTTACAAATTTTACAAATTTTACAAATTTTACAAATTTTACAAATTTTACAAATTTTACAAATTTTACAAATTTTACAAATTTTACAAATTTTACAAATTTTACAAATTTTACAAATTTTACAAATTTTACAAATTTTACAAATTTTACAAATTTTACAAATTTTACAAATTTTACAAATTTTACAAATTTTACAAATTTTACAAATTTTACAAATTTTACAAATTTTACAAATTTTACAAATTTTACAAATTTTACAAATTTTACAAATTTTACAAATTTTACAAATTTTACAAATTTTACAAATTTTACAAATTTTACAAATTTTACAAATTTTACAAATTTTACAAATTTTACAAATTTTACAAATTTTACAAATTTTACAAATTTTACAAATTTTACAATTTTTTGCAAATTTTACTTTTTTTTGCAAATTTTACAAATTTTAGCAAATTTTACAAATTTTTGCAAATTTTACAAATTTTTGCAAATTTTACAAATTTTTGCAAATTTTACAAATTTTTGCAAATTTTACAAATTTTTGCAAATTTTACAAATTTTTGCAAATTTTACAAATTTTTGCAAATTTTACAAATTTTTGCAAATTTTACAACTTTTACAAATTGAAATACTTTTAATCGAGCCCAAACATGGTTAATATGAAGAGATCTCACAAGCTATGGTGACGTTTGCTATACTCTCGAATGTTTTTGGTGCAGAGATAATCAAATGATAGCTTTTTTAGCACTCATTTGCAACACTGACTCGAAGTCACTTCTAGTAAATTTAATCACCGTTATTCAACTAGTTTTTTTTTCTGTAGAATTCTCCAGCCGTGACCGGCAATCGGCATCGAGTTGGTTCAATTTATTACCGTTTACTACCATGCTATTTGTGCAGTTCTGGTGGTATTTTTTTTTCTGCGCGGATTCTATCTTGTTACTTGCCGATGTTAGTGAGTTGTACAAGTGCATGCTGCACTTCTTGCTAGCGGTCTGTCTCCCTCCTCCTCCCAGATGCAATATTTCACCTTTGGTGCTTTTATCTTTTAATGGAAACACATTTGTCAGGAGTGGAAAAGGCGACTTGGGGTTAGATTAAATTTAAAATATTGAAGGTTAATTAACTAAAGAATATGTCTAATCTAAACAAATCATGGTTTTTCATGTTTTTGATTGAATAAAATTTTAACTAAAGAAAAGAAAATGTATGGATGATTTCATGAAATTAATAACAATTTTGTTGAAAGTTTTCTAGAATGAAAATGTGCAGACAATAGGAAAATCCTATCCAAGTTTTTTTTTTGAAGAACCCTTCCATTTTCCACAATCTAAACAGTTCAACACCCCCTCAATAAAATGTTCTCGTGTTCGCTCAATCACTTCCTGTATGGTGGATCCCTCCAGTCGGAAGTAATAATTGAACACTCGACTGCACTCACCAAAGAGAGTTCTTGAGCAAACAAAGCCCCCTCCCAATTCATGGGAATTCTAACTCAATGCATCAAGTCACAGTGGTTGCATTCAGAGTTTGCCTTTATAATTTTTGTTTGTGTACTTTCTGCTTTGGATTCTTTGACTTTTCCTCTTTTCTTTTCCACCCAGAAAGAGCGACGTCGTCGCGGGTCGCGTCGAATGCAAAATGGGGAAAAATATTTGCTTTTTGCATTTTTATCGATTGACTCGTGATGAATGTGGACAGAATAAGCGGCGAACGCGACTTTCAAAAAGTTGAACCAAGCTAAGCAAACGATGTAATCGTGCCTAATGGGGCTTGCCGTTATTGAATTTTGGGAAGTTTGTCCTTCTGATTCGAAGGGGGTTTTGTTGATTGAGTTTCGATTGTGATGCATTTCAATTAGAGTGGATTTATTCTTTCAATTGGGAAGGGACATTCATCGAACCAAATGGACCATTTCTCAAACCGGATTTCGACTGGGAAAACAAAATCACTGCTGAAAGCGCAAAATCCCCGATATCTTCAATCATCAACATCTAAATCATATTTAGTGTGGTGATAAATCAAACTTTTTCCAATTTAACCCCCCACCCCAAAAAGGTTCACCACCATTGCTTCAAAAATTTTCGCCCATTTGCAGCGGAATCGGTCCTCAAAGTGGCCAGGGAGTGGTCGTTTCGCGCGGAAGCAATATCCACAACTCAATCTGGAACTGTCTATCGCAGCATTATCTTTTAACGATCCAATCGTAAACACATGTTCGGGTGTGCGAAAAGTGGGGAGCTTCCAAAGTCCAGCGCTGCGTTCGCTCTGGAACTTGCGAACGTGCCAAACGGACGGACGATGGACGACCTTCTTCCGGTGGCCGGAGAGTTGGAAAGAGTCCGTTTTGTAATGGGTGTGAGCGAGAAGGTTGGAAATTGAAGAAGGCGTCATTGTTGCAAGGACCAGTGTGTGATGATTTTTCACGATCAATTTAAAAAATGTAGATTTTGGCTTACATTTGTTCCATCCAGCGATGGAATAATCATCACCAAAAGAAAATCTTTGGATGTTCATCAAGAGAAAAAATCCCAAGGGAGCATGCTCTCCTCTCTCGCGCACGAAAGATCGGTAAAAAGAATCTAAAAAAATCATTATCTTGATTATTCGGCGGAACATCTTTATCACTACTTCACTTGCAAGTGTAACGTCACACGTCGAAAAATGACCTGTCACATTTTGTAGATGGGCAATGTGTGTAAACAAAGTGAAATAAATGACTTTAAGTGGTGCTGACAAGGAAATTCACAAAAAATCATCAGTAGATTGATTTTCTTGGAGAATTTCTGGAGCGATTTTCTTTTGCGTGATTCGCCTCCTCTCTCTTTCGTAGGTGAAGAAATTTCGCAAGCGAAAATGATTTTTTTCGCGATTATTCCATCCCTGGTTCCATCTATCAATTTAGATGCCATACAAAAAAAAGCAAAAAAAAAAAATCAGATGAAAATTCAAGTCAGCCTCAAAGTATTTTAGTGATGATTTTGTGAATAGTTTTTCACTTTTTAGTTTGCCTTTGTCAAACCAACGGGGTACAAACTAAAAAGTGTCAAACAATAAGGGATCAACCAAGGGTCCTGATTTTCAGTTCAAAGATCAGAAATCACCACGCTTACGACACGACTGTCATCCAAGCGACATACAAAGCGAGTGAAGTCAAAATCGAAACAAGATCGAACCACGTTTTTAGCGCGTGGCATTTGAAAAGGTCGTATGCGCATCGGACATAAATTACATAAATAAAAAACTTTTTTCAGTTTTTTTTTCTTTAGAAAGATTTATGTTTAATATCAAATTTGAACTGGAGGAACAGCATTTAATTCCATAGAGAACCTAATGTTGGAATATCAGCACTTTGGTGTTCAGTTACAGCTAGTTTAAAGTATTTTCGACAGAAATGTAGTTAGTATTCTGAAAGCGTAATTCATTTTAATACAATGGACAGTAAATATCAAACAAATTTTATTTTGTTTCAAGGAAACTGAAGCTATTCAGTTTTTAGTTCAGTTCAGTGTGCTGTGTTGTTTTTCTTGAATGGCCAAATAGAATAGTTTTATTGATCTATTAAATGTTGAATGTAACAAAAATAACGTAATGCTTGTAATTTATTTATTTATTTATTTATTTATTTATTTATTTATTCAATTAAGTAACGTAAGACTTCATGTCTTTTAAAATGTTACAATGTTTCAAACTGAGTGAGGTGGTTTTTGTTTAAGCTTCTTGCTAATTTTGTGTTGCTCTCATTCCCTAACTAATTAATCTAAACGATTGAGTTCTTCTAATAAATTATCTCGTAGAAATCATACGTAAACAATATTGACAGCGCCTCTAGTGGGGACTTCAGGAAACTACATGCGTGTCAGATCCCTGGAAATCACTCACTCATCACCGAACGAATCTTTGCCGACCGGAGCTCGCAACCATTCGCGAGTGAACACAACAGGCTGGCGGCCAGCGGCTAGCTCAATCGCTTCACTCAGCGAAACAAATACTTTGTTAATTCCTTTTCCTACTCCGTCCGTCAACCCGAATTAAATAAAACTTGATATTGTAAAACACTGTAACAATATACTTAAAAAGCAACGTTTTCAAATTTTAAGTTTTGTTTGAAACAAATACTTTTCAGATTATGTGTTTATTTATGTATGTTTTTATCGGGAAGCAGTAAAATATTGCATTTTTTAATCCGAATTTGGATAAGTAATTTTGAAATAACAAATCGACTTTGATTCATAGAATTCACAGTAGTTCCATAGAAATTACTGTCAAAAATGATGCTATTTTTTCAAGTAAGACCGCAACTCAATTACGACATAAACTTTGAAAAATATTTGCAACGGCCTTATTGAACATTGAAAAAGATCGAATTGAATACAAAATCGTTAAATTTAATAAATATTTAGTTCTATTGAAATGCAGAATCATCAATGTTGATACATTAGAATGGATTTTATCAACAGAATTTTAACAACTTTTCAATAAATTAATCTTCTCCTGTTGTTTCTTTAATCTTGTTTGTTGGGTTTTTTTTAGCCAAGTTTTGTGAATTTTGTCATGCTAACCCTTTTTAAAAACCCTAATATTTCATGTTTGCTTTTCTTACGAGGCTGCAGGGATTAATTCAAGCTTGAAATCTTTTGTGAAATTTTCCTTTTTCCTATCCATTCGAATAAAAAATATTTCCATGACTTCTAAGTGTAAAAAGTTTTACTTTATAGTGACTGTTTTCATTTAAATCACCAAGAAAATTCATTTCGGTTTTATTTTCGATTGTTTCCAATAATTACATTTTTCCAAAAAAAATTACAGCACTGCCAAATTAGTGTTGCAGACTGTCTTGTGTTACATTATTATGGATAGATTTTTTGTCATCTAAAATTTATCCAAAAATTAAAAAAGATGCTCAAGAAAAAGATTTAATGAAAATTATAACAATTTTCTTTTGAAACTAAATACTATAAGAATAGAACAAGCATTTTTTCCGTGAAATCGTGAATCAAAACCCTCGCCACACGTTCGATGCAATTCCGTCCGCAGCAAACCATGACCACAGAGTTTTCATTATTTTGGCGCCATCGCAGCCACATTCGACGTCCTTCTGCTTGCTCGCTTCCCCTCACCACTTCCCCATATTGTTGCTGATGGTTTTCCAATACAGACACAACAGTAGATATAGCAAACCCAGAATGGTCGTCTTGTCGAAGATGGGCCAGGAAAAATGCACGTAGCTCCTCCTCAACCCAACTGAAAACTGTATCAAAAATAGATAAATTTCGACACGTAATGGTACACCGGACAAAATAAGTATGGCGTTTTTATAGCAAAGCTTTTAAATTGATTTCGATTTTATTTTCACGCAATTTCGAGTTTGCTCGATGTGGTTTTTCACATTTTTTTTTGCTCGGCGAGGAAAATGAAATTGCTCTGTCTCTCCCCCCTCTCAATCGTTCGATGAATGCGTTTTCCTTCCTTCCGTTGAGAAATCGAAAGAAACAAATTGAATGAGCAAAATAAACAGGAAAAGTGTGCTGGAATGGCTCAATTGGATGGTGTGGAATATCTCGGATTTTGGCCCGCGGTGCGGTGGTGGGGGCGGTTTCCCTCCGATTCGTTGGACACAATAAAGTGTAACTTTTAATGGGGAAAACTGGACCGGAAAACTGAGCGAGCAGGAAAGGAAATGGCAAATTTGTGCGGTGAAATTCAATCAATTAGAGAACTTTGTGTGCGAAAACACCGGGCATCGGAAGTTGTTGCATAATGAATGCGGGGGAAATGGTGAAACGATGATTTTAATTTTTAAATTTTTGATTATGTTCGATTCAGCGGAATCGGTTGGTTACATTTCGGTTGAGTTATATTTTTCGAATTTCATCTGGAAAGTTTTACAACGGATACAGATTCAATTCGTTATGAATTTCCAACAATATAAAAAATAAACTCTCAATCAGTCAAAATAAAAAAAAAATCACAGCACAAACTCTACATTTGAAGTAAACCTAAAAGTACTAGTCCATGTAGTGTGTAAATTTCCCTTCAAGGTAGCACCTCAACACGAGGTGAGAACATCGCTCCAACGCCACTGCCGAGCATGAGCATGATGGACGGTGGAAAAACTTTTGCATGGAAACGACGTGCAAAAATGAAAAACTCTCCCTCTCTAGGCAACAACCAAAGCACACACACACACACTCACAGGGCTAGCTTTCATACCTGAAGTGGCAGAGAAAATGAAAATGAAATACAAATTAAGTGCAAATTAGCGGTGTGGTTCGTCTTCCGTGCTGGAAAAATTACACCGAGGAAGCAAATTTAATTAGCTGAAAATTAAAATGAACGCAAACTTTCGCGCTGAGTGAGCGATGTGTGTGTGCGTGAAATGTTTTAAAACAAATGATGAGCTTTTTTCTGTAGGTTTGTGGGATTTCAAAGGAATAATTGTGTCAGTGGGAACGGTGACATTTATTATTTGTTTGAAAATGTGGTGTATTTGTTCTTGATTAACTCGCAATACTGGAGACAATATTAGATAATTATTTTATGCAAATTAATTTCTCTATCCAAGAAATATCTAACATCTTCTAACATCAGGAATGAATAATATTACTTTTCATCCATTATAATTTTATGTTATTTAATTTGAACTAGAATAAAAGTTCAATGAGGAATTTGTGTAACATACAGTTTTCAAAACTATTTTCACTTTAAATTAACTCTTGACATCATAGGTATGTATTTATCATTTTTTTGCAATTATGTCGTGAACCGGGTTGTTTTTCGAGGGTCAAAATTCTGTAAACCTGTATCATGGAGACAAAAATCTGTACAGTCCAGACTTAATTATCCGAAGCCTTGATTATCCGAAGTTTCGATTATTTCGATTTCGATTGTATGGGATTTTGGATAATCGAATCATGACCATATTTTTTTTAATTTTTTTTTCATTTTCTTACTTTTAACATCAAATTTGAATTCTCTAAAAAAACCAGAAATGGATTTTATTTGTATTTTTTGATTTGGCTCAAACTTTGTGGGGGCCTTCCCTATGACCAAAGAAGCTTTTTTGTGTCATTGGTTCACCCATACAAGTCTCCATACAATTTTGGCTGCTGTCCATACAAAAAATGGTATGTAAATATTCAAACTGCTGTAACTTTTGAGTGAATTTTCTGATCAATTTGGTGTCTTGGGCCAAGTTGCAGGTATTGTTGAGGACGTTTGAGAAAAAAATAGGCACACGGAAAAAAATTGGCAGATCTATTAATCAACTTTTTTTTTTTACTTAAACTCAATTTCCCAAAATACGTGTTTTTTTATATTCAAGATTTTTTGATATGTTTTAGGGGATAAAAATCCGCAACTTTTGAGCCAGAGAAACATGGTCAAAAAATCTGTCACCGAGTTATGAATTTTTGAAAAAATATTAATTTTTGTAAAAAAATCGAAATTTCATGCAAAAACTAATTTGACGTTATTTTTTAATGCAAAATTGAATTTTCAATCGATAAGTACTTTACAATTTTTTTGATAAAGGGCTCTTTTTTCAAGATATAGCCACCGAAAGTTTGATTTTTGCAAAAATTCTCAGTTTTTCGAGTTTTAAAAATAGTGATCATGAGTGACCATTTCTAAAAATATTTTTTTTTTAGGTTCAGAAAATTTGCTATAAAATTGTCTACGAGGCATTGCTGAGATAGAACCGCTTTAAGAAAAAGAAACAGGAAAATTGAAGTTTTCTAAGTCTTACCAAAACAACCTACCATTTTCTAATGTCGATATCTCAGCAACTAATGGTCCGATTTTCAATGTTAAAACATGAAACATTCGTTAAATTTTCAGATCTTTTCGAAAAAAATATTTTGGAATTTGTTAAAATTTTAAATTTTTTACATTCGTGAAATTTTCCAATCATCTCGAATTTTTTTTTTTAAATCTTGATTTTTTTTCGATATTTTTAATTTTTTTGGGAAATTGAGTTCCAGTGAAAAAAAGTTGATTAAAAAATCTGCAATTTTTTTTTCCGTGTACCTTTTTTTCTCAATCGTCTTCAACAATACTTACAACTTTGCCGAAGACACCAAATTGATCAGAAAATTCAGTCAAAAGTTAAAGCTGTTTGAATATTTACATACCGTTTTTGTATGGACATCAGCCAAAATTGTATGGAGACTTGTATGGGTAAACTAATGACACGAAATAGCTTATTTGGTCATAGAGAAGGCCCCCACAAAGTTTGAGCCAAATAAAAAAATATAAAAAATAAAAATGGTCGAAATCGGCCGATTTCGTAGAGAGTTGCTCTTCTGTGACTTCATTTTAGCCAAATTTGTATGGTTGAATGAAAATTTATCTACAAAATGCAATTTTTTGATATTTCTTCACCAACATTTTGACCGCCGCTTTGGATTTTGAATTTCTTAATCACTTTTTAGTAGTTTGATGTCATACTTAAGCTCAACAATCAAAAACAAGACAGCTTAAAACTTTTTTTTCGTGATTCTATTTTCCGAAGGGAATTTTTTTCGGGCCCTCGGATAACCGAGTCTGGACTGTATTTGCAATTTGTAGTGACATTTTAGAACAAATTTTGAACAAAAATTCTTCTGGATCGTTTTTTAACGCATCAAAATAACAAACAATCCAGCATTTTATCTCTATATTTATTAAAAAAAAAAATTAAAAATGATTAAAGAATAAACAAATAATTTTATTTATTTGAATTTGCGAAAAATCTGTGTTTCTGAATGTTTTTCTTGAAATCTGTATTACTTTTAAAGATTCTGTATGGCCTAATCACCTCAAAAATCTATATATAAAAAAAAAAACGAATAAATCTGTACATGTGGCAACCCTGGTCGTAAACGTACTTTGTTTTTCTGTCATTCTCGAACGACGAAACGGTCTACTGTTCTCTACCAAATTAACAGAACCTAAAAGTAATACTTTTCGATGCTATGGCTGAAAAGATATACTTTATTTATATACTTTTTTTATACACTGAAATGGGTGCTGTAAAGTTGAGCTTATATCGAAGTATTATACTTTTCAATATTGTTTTGGTATTAACGGTGGATTGATTAAATACATGGACATTAGAGTGACAAGAAAAATTGAGAATTTTGAAGATCTATCTCTTAAAAAATAAGAAACTGTCAATTTTGAGCCAAATCGGTTAAGGTTTAAGCTGGGTGATGAATAGAGAGAATGCGTAACGTGATTTTCGAATGATCCCACTTTGTTTACATCTACAAAGTAGGAGGATGTTCAAGCACATGCATGACTTTTTTCTTACTGGTAAATGAGCTGTTTTATAATTAGTAGTATGTGTATTTTTTGATGGAAAATTGTCGCGTTTCGATCGGTTCGAAGAGATTTTTCTTTTTTACGGGTGACGAAGAACTGCGGCGAGAGTGTAATTCTGCGATGTCGCAGATAAATTCCCTGGCTGATTTTGGAATCCTGCAGCTCTTCCTGATCCAGCGAAAAAACATCGCTGATTCTAGCGAAGCTGATCCAACATACAGAAAGGACTTTCACTAAACCAGGTTTTCAAACGGAATCAAACAATAAAGACAGCTTCTGTATGGATACAACCACATCGACTCCATAAACAACTTCCATTCATAATTATAAAAAAATACGATCTCGCCTTCAACTTTCTTAAGGTTTCTTGACTTCAACCCCAGGTCCACAAAAGCCACACATTTTTCATTCTTGCAAAAAAAAAAAATACCTATACAATTTTTAATGATCGATTACAATACTCCCTACTTTTGGCAAACAGTAAATTGGTTCCCCTTTGACAGTTCAAAATTGAGGCCGTTTTGCCAAACACTATTCAGCACCCAGGGTTGCTATTGATCGATAATTTGTTTTAAAATGTTGTAAAATTTGCAAAAATGTATGGGGAAAGTAATTTTTTTATAATTCTATAAAAAGTGTTGGATTATAATTATTGTCAAGTGCTAGATTTTTATGTAAAGTCTTATGACAAACAACTTTGTCGAAAACCTCAAAACGATCCGAGTGAACCCTGAAGAGTTATTATTATATTGGAAGAAGAAGTTTTTGTATGAAAAGATTTTTTAAAACTTGAACTCCGGAATCATTTTCTTGAAAAACTTGCTCAGAGATATGCCACGTAAAAATATTAGTCTTGAACAGTTGGAGGGAGCGTTCCACAAAAGCCGTCACGAAAAAAAAAGTTGTTCATGCAAATTTTAAGTTGCGTATTTAATGGACGGACGACGACGAGGCCCACTTGACATCTGTCGGTGGATACGCGTAACTCACGAAAACTGTCATGTTAGGGGAAAGCTGAAATTTAGGCTTATTTGGTTAAGATTTAGTTGCTCCAGTTTTGATTTGAAGGTAGAATTAAATATCAATATATTGATTTAATTTTCACTTTCTTACTCTTCTTCTAGAAAGTTTAACTCAAATGGATAAAATTTTCTTGTCTTAGAATTTTGTAGGTTAATTTATGAAGCATGTTTTGAAATTTTGCCGAAAAAAGTAAGCTCCAACTCCATTTTTAGCACTTTACGATGTTTTACAAAGTTGTTCCCCGGATCAGAACCTATACGAAACTCAAAAATAATAAAATTTGACAGGGTTTTAGGAAATCTTCTCTAAGAAGATATAAAAAGTTACAACTCTCCATAGTAAATTGATAAATGTTCCATACTAACTCCATATCAAACCTGGAACAACTAAACCTTAACCAGCTTCTGGGGTCATAGTACTTCGAAATTTCGGTTGATGCACCCGAAATTGAACACTTTTGTCATTTCATATATCTGTGAACCACACTAAGCACCACGTACCTTTTCATTTTTAAAAGTATCATGCGCCTCCATGTTTTAGTTGGCATTCCATTATGTTTGATGGAGAAGCAAGCACGGATGACCATTCCCAAAGGTAGTGCTACCTCAATCATCTATCAAAGCCACAATGCCCATCCAAGATAAAAGCGACTCTTAACTAATTAACTTAACTCTCCGCTTTGAATGCTCCCAAGAATATCACAAAACCCATCTGCTCGCCCCCATAAATTCTTGAGCATTCACAAAATGAAGTACATCTCTGCTCTTTCAGGTTTGATTCTCAAACTATTACCAAGTGGCAGTGGTTTCTTGAATGAAAATTACACACACAAAACCGTGTGCGATTCCAATCAGTGGAAAGATAATATGCTGCTGCTTTTGCTTCTACACTCGAGATGAGCAGAACATTTGCTCAGTCGACTAATGAATTTTCATTGTTCCGGTCAAACAAGCGTGGGTGAGTGGGTTGGTTGGTTCGGTTGTCATCACCACGTGGCGAGAGGCTTCATAACCACGGGAGAAGATTCATCAACTCGACTGGAAACCTGCCGCGACGAACCAAGACTCATTGTTGGCCTATAATTGCAACATGCATAAATTAATAGCCATCCATTAGCGAGCACAAAGCAAGCACAATTAATAACACATACCAAAGGAGCAGCAGGAATGCTAATGTGTGGGTGTGTGTGTATGTTTGTGTGATGGAACGCTCTGTGACTGTCACGTGTGACAACAGTTATCAAAATGTACATACTGTCAAGGGTCTTTGATGGAACTGATTTACTGGGCCGGATGAATGAAAAGCCATCCAAGGATGCCATTCATGTTCGATAGCTTTTTTTATTCTCCATTTAATTGATTTTTTTTGTACTCCTCACATAATAGAGCAAACTCCCTATTCAAATCCAAGTACAAACTCCCATTCAAAAATCCATTTACAATTTCAGATAACGATTTAATCCAGAAGCAATTCCAATTAGAAAAATTGAATTTTTCTCCTCCAAACCCCATCGAAACATATCAGCATTGTCCATTTTCCTACCAGCTGGCACAAAAAAAAAAAACCTAAATATGGTCCTGCGGTGCTTATCGGAAAACCTCGCTTCCTTTTCCCCCAAGCCAAAATCCAATCTTTTTATCCCAGTTTTACTGGTGCACTCAAACCGCGAACAATAACCAGCTCCTTCCTAGAAAGCGAAGAAGATTCCTCTCGCGCGCGCACTCACAAATTGAATATAAAGGTATAAAATTTATTACATTTTATTATTGTCGCATCGTATTCGCCGCTCATACTCCCCTAATAGTAAGTGCTGGACAAGCCAGGAGAAATCCCGCCAAATGGCCATTGTGGAAAACCATCTCCCCTCCACCCCCTCTTGGGGTGGTTGTTTGGCTTTTGTTTGGGGAGCATCGTCACAGGGCGAAAACGGGAAAGGAAGTTTCCTTCCTTTCGTTTGTAAGCAACCCTTCGAATTGGATGGTTTTTTTTTAAATATTTTTATTACTAGGGTTCCTTTGGGGTGGTTAGATTCTCGGAAAGGACTTCATTTTAAATTTTATTTAAAAGAGAAATTATTGAAAAATGGAGACACTTTGACGTGATAATAATCACGTTTTGTTTAGATGACCGTTCAGTGAATTGCCCAAAAATGTGTTAAAATCAAATTTTGGGGTCTGAAACGGTCAAAAGGTGAGACGTTGAAAGCTGCACAAGAAGGCTTCCTAAACTCAATTTTTCCCAAAACCGACATGCGACATAAAATCACGATCACAACGGAATAATCTATCATTATTATTGGCATCTCATTAAATAAATTTGTTGTAATCGTGTTCGCGAGGTTCTTAAATATGTTTTGTTTAATACAATTATTGATAAAAAATAGAAAACTCAAGTATTGGAAAAAATTTCAAGCAAAATTTTCTCATGATAAAGAAATTAAAACAATGGTTAATTCACCTCCCTTCATGTGTGAATGATAGTAATATTTTAGAAAGAGATATCATTTTAAAACATACCATTACCATTGTATACTTTTTAGGAGTGAAACTGCTAGCTGCCTTAAAAAAAGGGGAAACTGATCTAGAAAAGCGAAAGGTGTTCTCTGGGATATTGAACAATTTTTATTGCATTTTTACAAACATGTTTAATATTTTGGCAGCATAATGCATATAATAACTCATTCAGAATTCGATATCTTCATCAATAAATAAGAATCAGTGCTGAAAAAAGACGTGAAAATTCAGTTCTTTTTCAAAACAAATAATATAAATTTAAAATAATTTGAAACTAGGCCATCATCCTTTTAAAAAAATCCCCTTAAATGAGAAACAACAATTATATTGATGGAAGTTCAATTTTTTAAAGAAAAAAAAACTTGTAAAATTGATTGTACAGTCATGCCTCGGTTTAGCACCGCATATGGGGGATGCAAAACCTGTGCATAACCGAGGCACATAGTTTATGGGATTTTGGCTAAATGGGAGACATTGACTATAATCTTATGAAAAAATTATCCAAACATTTAAAAATTATGGTGTTTTAGAATCGGGATGATGTCAGTTATCCAAACAAAAACTATCATTCATTTGAAAGTTATAAAGCAAATTGTTAAAATAACTCAAAGTTTCCACAAAACTATGTATTTTCGAAAAAATACTAATAATTTCAGTATTTCACAATAAGGTAGCAAATGATCGACAAATTACCATGGGTAATTCTCTACCAACTCACACGAAATCAGGAAAAGTTGCCCCGACCCCTCTTCGATTTGCGTGAAACTTTGTTCTAAGGGGTAACTTTTGTCCTTGATTACGAATCCGAGGTCCGTTTTTTGATAGCGTTTTTTGAAACAGTTAATTTTTGCGTTTTTCTTTGTTTCGTCGTCCGTGTCTGTCGCGGGTGACGATGAACGGCTATGATCAACGACGACCAACTTTTTAAAAACTTTTTTTTCGTAAAACCGCCATAACTCGTGATGTTTATAAGCAAACTCCTTACATTTACATATCAAAATTTTTGTAATTGTCTGCTCTACAACTTTGTAAAACTTTGTTGCACTTTAAAAAATAACCCAGCAAAGTTATGAAATCACGAAATTTTAAAAATGAAAAGTTTTGTTTTAAATGAAAAATGACCCTCCAGGGTCAATGAAGATTTGAAAAGTAGATTAAATTTCCCATAAAATGACATGATTCGAGTAACGGAAAATGGCAGAGTTTTTAAAACTGTTTTAGTGTTTTTTTCGATGAAAAATACGTTTATTCGGAATTCTGAGTACGCCATCAAATCGGGCGTCTAATTTTACATAAAAGTCCCTTTGACACCAAATTTCTATCTCATCACCGTTTCAGGCTGCAAATTATTGAAAAACACCTCTTTTTTCGCATGTTCAGATATTGAAGGGGTCGTACCGCCCCTCCGTCACGAGGTGTCAAAAAACGGACCTCGGATTCGTGATCAGGAACAAAAGTTACCCCATAGGACAAAGTTTCACGCAAATCGAAAAGGGGTCGGGCAACTGTTGTGTGAGTTGGCGAAGAATTACCCACGTATTTTCGAAAAAAAAAAATACTAAAAATTTCAGTATTTTACATTTATTTTCAGACATTTCGATAATAATAATATTTTTGTTGAACACAGTTTTGGCAAAATTTTGAGTATTTTCAAAAAATGTGTTATTATTTTCGAATGTATGAAAAAATCCTGATCATTTGATACCCATATTTAAAAATCACTTTTTAAAGGTATTTTCAAAAAAAGTATTATAACTTTCGAAATGTATGAAAGAATCCCGATTATATGATACCCATTTAGCAAAAAACATTAATTTTGAGTATTTTTTCGAGAAACACTGCTATTCATATATACAGGAATAATAAAAAATAGTTATTTTTATTTACACAATAAAAAAGGTTTGAATTATTTGGTATGGTTCAAATTTGGAAGTGTTATATTACCTCACTTTAGGGTGAAGATTTTAATTAACATTAACATTATTTTTGACTGTGTGCTTGTTTATCTCGGAATTTTATTCGAGGAAAAGAGTTCTAATCGTTACAATTTATGGAGCGTTTTTCAATGTCAAATAAGAACATACATTATTGTTTTCTGATTATCCCAGTAGAAATATTTTAAAATTTCAAATCAACTTGAACATTGATCCACAATCATTTCTAACAAAATATGATCTGAAAATTTCTGTTTGTTCATTTTTTGTTGCATCTGTAAACTGGATCTTATCGTCAGCAAACCGGATCTTGAATGTTTGTGAAGTAATTTGAAAGGTTTTTTCCGTTCAAAAAAATCATATAATCTCCTGAAAATAGTTTCAGACCGTTTTGAAAGGTCCAAATTTTCAATAAAATTTCTGCTAAATTTTTTAATCTGGTGTTCCGTGCTGGTGTTTAATTTTTTTATGTAATATGAGAAACCCTATGAACCCACCGACAACTAAATGAAAATAAAGAAAAAGAATCTGTTTTCATTCCTTTGTCGCCCCGCACTCCCAGAAACTCCCAACACCGGAAGGAAACCGGTCCAGCTGGGGTTTTTCTATGAGGAAAAATAAAAAGGGGAAAAAATAACTTTCCCAAAGATTCCGATGATGCTGCCAAAGCCGAACCGAAACCAGACAATAGATTTTTCCTTTTCCGCATCCGGTGCCGGCTGGGTCCACCGAGGATCAAATGGATTCCGTGTGCGCGCTGAGTTATGGTGATATTTTAGGAAATTTGGAGTCCCCCCCCCACTCTGAAAAGTGGCTTTGGAGACCTAATAGTTTAAACTGTGTCCCGCCATACATCAAAGTGGGATTTGGTGCGGCGATTAATGTGGTGGACTGACCGGAAACGGTGGGTACCGAAATATTCAAACAATTTGTCCTCGGAGAAATTGAGAGGAAATGTTTCATTAGCATTATTACTCCCCAGTGGGAATTTGGGGACATGATTTGAAGTGGGTGAGAGTGTGGGAAGAATTTAGAAAAAAAGGTAAACTACATGAGCACCATTTCCTGCAAAAACTAATGTATTTCTGGTATGTTGGGACATTGGGAATTCCAAATGTGACACAAAACAGTGATGGCAAATTTTTGAAGTTTTTTTTTAAATTCCATAAAAAAGATCGATGAGTTTTGATAAATAAAAAAAAAATAACAATTCAACTATTAAAATAGAAACCAAATCTTATTCTCACAACACTGTTCAAAAACAAAAACTGGACGACCCCGAGCTCATTTGCATTTAGATGTACTGGGCTTGGAATAAATTGATTTTAATATAGTGCTATGGTGCCGGCTTTTGGGGAACTTCCCTTCCTCCGACGTCCCTCGGGTGGAACAGTGGTCTCGTTCATTTGTGCAATTAAATCATTTCCAAATACCACGATACCTCGGCGAGCTATTTGGAAACGAAACGATCGATTGAAATTGTGGGCTTCAATTGTTAAATTTACTTTGATGGGGTTATTTTACAATCGAATATAATTTTCGCTAGAAATGGCAGAGGTAAAGTCTTTTGAGTTCATTTTTTTAAATGTACCAACATGAATTGAAAAACGAATCCTTTTCAATATGTAATTAAAATTTGTTTCTATGGCGTTATTGGCTTCAACACAAAAAAACTCAATTTGAATAAAGCAGAAATATTGGCAAAAATTATGTGATCATTTGTGAATTCTTCATACAAGCAAATTTATCGCTCAACTTGAACAAATATGAATGAAAACATCCTCCTCATTCTCCTGACAAGCCCGACCTCAGAGTGTTGCAGCTCACCACCTGCAAATGAATTTTAATTAAATTTGTGCATTCAGAAGCGGTTGTGCCGTCCTGCCAACTACGACTCTAGTATCACCCTCCTTCTAGAGCAGAGCCGGGACTGTGATGACAAGGTGGTGTTTAGGTTGCAATAAAAATGTTCTCAACGTCGTCGACAACGAGCATTATCCCCACACATACACTACAGGTACTTCATGGGACATCACACGTCACCCGTGTTGGAGGGGATTTACTTATCAAATTATTTAAAAATATTTTAAGAATGAATTTCGTACTCCTTAAGTTTGTATAATGCAATTTTAAATTCATTCCAAATAGTTATGATTTTGAAGGGATTTTTCCCTCCGTGCACGGAAAAAAGTTGTACGAAAAGGGCCTTTACAAGACTCGCAGGCTCGTTATACTGGAGGTTGTGGCAATCCTTCTGCCGTGTCACCACCGTCACAGAACATATATCTACACTGAGAAAAATCTGTCACAATTTTTAACCTTTAAAAAGTCCTTCACCGTTGTTATAACTTTACTAACACTACGTTTTTGCAAATAGATTTTTCTATGTGCACTCATTCCTTTTGTAAAAATAATCTATTTTGCATGCCATTTCGCGGTATATACAAGGTTTAAAACAATTTTGCGGGTTGGTCATATAAAATGGGCATGCAAATGTGAGCAATTCTCTACGACATGAGCCTTTTTTCAAATTGTTTTTTACCTTTTTTACTCAGGCTGGGATTGTTTTGAAAGCCTTCTGTTTGTCCTAAATAGCCATTTAGTAAATTAGTTTGGCATTTAAAGATTCAAAATCTGCATCATTTGATGGAATTTTTAGATCGATTTGGTGTCTTCGGCAAAGTTGGTTAAGTATAAATGGGGTTGCACCAATCTGCTGTTTTTTTATTTTGTTTTGTTTTTTTTTTAAATTAATTGAAACAAAACACAAATTTGAATTGTTATTTTCTATTTTTGGGGACGACAAAATGCCACCTTTCAGAAAATACCAGAAAGGGTAAACAATCTTTGATTTGATTTGAATGATTTGAATAGAAAGTAAAGTTAAAAAAAGGCAAATTGTCAAACATACTATATCTTTATTTTTTTTATGTAAAATAAAGTCCAAAAAAACATACTAAAAAAAAATTAAAAAAAAATTCCAAATGAATTTTTAGTGTTAAAAAGTGATTTAAAAGTATGGATTTTTTCCCGTGTACATTTTTTTCAATAATATTTTCACCAAGCAAGATTAAAAAATTAAATAAAATAGGATGGCTGAAATCACACAGATTGGCTCATATCCGAAAATATGTATCTCGAGAAGTTAAAAAAAAACTTCGCTGGAATGTCTAGTTTTTTTTTGACTTTTCTAAATAAAATTACAGAATAAATTTGCTTCCGAAATGTTTCGACAAAGGCATCATCAGGTGAAATTTTATTCAAAAAATTAGCTATTTCTCGCAATTTCATAATATTTTTTGAAAGAAAACTCATGCGAAACACATTTTTAAATTATGAGAGAATATCGAACAGTTTTTAATTTTGGATTGAGTTGACTTTAATGCCAGAATTTTAAAGTATTCGTCAAAAAACTTCAGTTATATAAAGAAACTAAAAAACAACTTAACCAGATTTTATGTTTGGTCAAAATAAAATAAATAATCTTTGAAGGAAGTAAATTTGACTGATTCCGTTTTATTTTTGTTTTTTGTTTTCAAAGCTCCGTAAAATTAGCATTGTCATATTGAAAACATTAAAAACATCCAAAAGCAAAGAGTTGTAATATTGAAAAATCTGATTCTCTTTTCAAGATTTGTTTTGTTAATTTCTCATCATAACCACTGAAGTATGGTTGAATACAATGAAAACCAACAACATAACAGTGTCATATAATTTTCCAAAACTGTAGAGTGAACATTTTCAAACTTAACAAACATTTGCGAAGGCATTCAAATTAAATTAGAACAATGAAAGACAATCCTTAAAATTTCTGTTGCCTTTTTACTTAATTTAAGTATAGGCTTTTTTTGTACATAAATTTGTTCTCTTACACGATTAAAATTAAACAAAAATAGAATAACTTTTTACATTGCGAAATGCAAAATTAATGTATGATGCACCGAAATTTCAATAGAATATTTGACTATTTTTTCCCTCCGTGCAGTACGAGCCACGAGGAACGAGAGTAGTGTACCAACAGAGGTGTAAGTGCACACGACACGACACACGAGTGGTTCCACGGTTGCGCGCCTAACCACACTAATGATGGTGATGAATAGTAGACGAGCACTTAAACGACGTCGACGTGTGTGTGTGTGTGGTGAGGGCGCGGGGGCAATTTCAGTGTGTGTGTACGTTGTATGTGAGAGCTTGGCTCTTAACACGCGGAAGGAAACGCATGAGTACGTGGCGATAAAACGGTCGTTATTTGGAGTTTTTAGTAATTTTTGGAAACTTTTTGAAAGGGTACGCTCTGATCATATAATTTGCTGTAATGGGATGAAAGTTTCCAAAATCCAAGAGATATCTCTCATTAGCGAACCAAGCTTTCTCTTCTCAGGATAAATCATTGTTTAAACTTTCAATATCTTATCTCTTAACCTCGACCCCACAACATAATCCATCTTCCTCATTTCCTCGCATCTCCTGAAAAACTTTGTCTTCACAAAGAAAAATAATACGCCACATCTCCCCAAGTGTCACCCCAGAGCAGCTGTCGTCATCGTACTCATCATAACTCAGCAAGCAGGGACCTCTCGGCCAGAAGCAACAAAGTGTGCGAGTTCACTTTTCTCTTACTTCCTTCATTGACTACCGCCGCCACGGTGGAACTTCCTGGATACAGCAAAGCTCTCGACCTGCTCTTGCTGCGTGGGATCTTGTTTATGGAGAAAAGCAGGCCAGCTTTGCCCTCTCAAAGTTCAGCGAAGCTCGCCGATTTGTGCAAGTTAGTGGGTAAATCTCAACGAGGAAGGAAAAGTTTTTTTTTCTTTGGATGAGTATTAAGCATAAATTGGCCTTTCAGTGGCCTTTTTGGTGGCTGATCTGTAGTGAGATTGAAAATTTGTATTATTTTTCATAATGATGAAAACCATTTAGTGATAAAAAGTATTTACTTTCTGAAAAAGCATTAAACTACATTTAAACTGTATTGTTACTCAAAGGATAAGTAGATGGCTGAGCGAGTTGAGTTTTGAAATTAGGCTAAAACAATAATTTGATTTTTTTAATTTCATGCTTTGTTAAGTTAAACATAAATTTCCAGTTTCAACAAAAATTTATTTTTTTCTGTAATTACAACCAACTCTTTAGCGGTGTTCCATTAGCACTGGAGATGCTGCAATAAATTCCGATCTCTTGGTACTGCCGGATGAATAAATTTTGCCCCACTTAACACTTCAACGGTGCGTGTAATGGATACAACCACTCTAACTTGCAAAGCTCACCTGCTCGTAAACTACTTTACCTCAGAAAAGGTACAAACTATGTGAAGTACATGAGTAAGCATTTTCGGCTGAAAAATGTTCATCATCCAGAGGGATTTACCTTTTCTAGCTCGGGATAAACTAGCACGGGCTCAGGGAAGTTTTGTAAATATTAATGTTGGTTCACTGTATGGAAACTTTTAATGCGAGTTTTGGCCACTTAGCCTAGGTAGGAACGATGCTTTAATTAACAAATTTTCTTTTAAAAATAAGAGTGCTTCTTGGAGAATATATTTTTGATATCTATCGGCTTGAAAACAATAGCGGCAATGTCGTTTTTAAATAAAGAATTTAATAAAATGTTCATGCAATTTAAACCACCATCCAATAATTTGTGGCTTTTTATTAAAAAGTTTACTATCTCCGTCTTTTTGCAGCTCAATCATTTGTAACCCAGCCAGAAACTCCAATACAATGTTCAATTTATTAAAATGACGGTTTTATTACATGGAGTTAACCTTTATCGTACCATTCCACAGAAATTTGGTTTTATTTTTATTTATTTTAAAATCATCGAATTTGTTATGACCTTGATCAATATGTTTTTTTAAATAAGAGAATATTTCATAGTGTTTACGGAACAGATATTTTAGCAACTTTTGTGCTACGTAAAACTTTACTTCTTTTGTTTTATGTTTTTCTTGCCATATTTTTAGTACTTTTATTTGAATTTATCTTGTTAAGTTAATGTTGTTAATGATAGTATTTGGGGTTTTTTACCTCCTCGTAGCCTTTTTGCTTTTTCATGTTTTATTTTCACTGTTATTTTTTTTTTCTTGTTTTCACATTTTCTACTTTAGAATGATACTATATTGTTTAAAATTAAATTGTTAGAAAATACGTAGAGGTATAACGTCATGATTCGAATTCCCGGACGCTTCGAAACCCGAACACTTCATCTTGTTTTATCAATTATGTGGATATAAGTTCGCATAATTACTGTCTAAACTGTGTTATTTGATGAATTTTAACATCAACTTTCATTTCAAATATGTTTGGACGCTGGAATTACATTAAATCATGTGATTACCAAAACTCTTTAAATTGACTGTTTATACTACATCCTAATGATATTTCTACATTTCTAACTTATTACATGTTTTTTGCCAGCTAAAACAAAAATGATATGCTATTAAGTGTCCGGATTTCGAATCATGACGTTAGTCTGGGACATTAAAAAAAATTTCTGCATATCGTGAACTGGGGTGACATTGATAGCCTTTGATAAGTTTGAGATTTTTTGTGAAATTAAGAGCACAAATTAAATGCGTGCGGAATGGTATGGAATCATACCGACCATAGTAGAGCAGTGTTCAAAGTACTTCACAAGGATGCCACATGGTTTTTAAAAATGTCTGTTAAAAAGTCCGTGCATTTGTCTAAAATAAAAATATATCAATTTACAGTCATAGAAATCCATGAGCAATTGCGTTTTTAAGATAAGACTAATGAAATATTTTTTTCTGTGCAATAAAAAAAAATGTTGACCCAAGATGACTTTGAAACACAGACAAACCTTTGCATCTGGAATTCTTGGTACTGATTTTCTCAATAATAATGCGATAGTTTTCCATTATAAGAAGTCATTATTAGTTTGTAAATAATATTTTTGTGTTCTTTGAAACACAATTAAAAAAATTCTTCAGAAAAATCATAAACAAATTTCAGATAAAAAGTGATATCTTTTGATTCGTGCTTTGAATTCAATTTATTATGCATGTTTAAGAACTTAAAAACATTGTTATCCTAATGAAAATATTGATTGTTTTACTTTTTTTAAAAGCATAGCATAGCATAGCATTGGTGTCTACCCGTAGCTGCTACTTCGTTATTGATCAGGACCCCTAAACATTGCTCCGTGGACCATAGATGAAAAGTAGGAACCAATCATCACCCCTTCGCAATTTTCAAAGGTCCCTATCGTGCTGATCAATACCGACGCTGGCCACGACCAGAGGTAAGACACGGGGAAGTGGATGGGAATGTTAGCCGATACTTGATTGATGGGACCGCTAAATCGGCTGCGTCTCCGACAAAGTATCACATGAGTTTTGAGGGGTTAGTAAGATGGGTATGAGGTCAGGATTCACTGTGGTAGGTGATGCGACCATAAGCAATTTGTTTATCGGTTGAAATTTTAAAAATCTTAGGCAGCCGGCTGCGGAAAGATAGCTATCTAGGGATTTAAATATAGTATTAATTCGACCGCGATTCTCTAGAAATTCTCCGTCGGCGTGCCTTCCGATCAACGGTGATGTAGGAAGGGCTTCATTCATTAAAATTATTTTATATCATAAGTCTTAAAACATATTCTTCGACGTGCCTTCCGATCCTCAATGATATGGAAAGGATTTAATCCAGCAATATGACTTGCTTGTCTCAAACAACAAAAATCGGATCGTTTCTATCGAAAATTATAAAAAGAGAACAAAAACAAACTCATCGGCCAACGAACGCGCGAACTAAAAAAATGAAAAAAGAAGAAGAAGAAGAAAATCAATCACCCCATGTACACAAATAGCGACACAAAAGAGACGGAAAATAACACGAAAAAACAATAAACTATTGTGTTTTATGTGTTTAGTGGACCTTTTCTTTAAAAAACTCTAGACATGTTGATGTAAACTTGAGATTCGACGTAAACGATTGAATCACACGTAAAATCATGTTTTGCGTGTAATTTGTTGCAAATTTACATCAAATTAAATTAAAATTTGAATGTTTAAAGACGTGCAAAATTGTTACATCATAAATTATGAAATATTTTGAAATATTTGTGTGTGTGTGTTATTTATGGCACATTTGAACACTTTAATTATGTTTTTTTATTATGATCGGTTGCATGAAAATTCGATTGATATTTGATTATTATTATTTTCAGTATTGAAATTGATTACAAAAGCTGTAATCTTCAAGTTGTAAACCTGAAAAAAGTTGATTGCCTATTTAATTCCTCTATTAGTTGACAGGACAATAGGGTGACAATAAAAAAAATCAGGGATACCCTCTGATTCGATTCCTGAGGCAAAACTATGTATCTTTGCCAATTTTGAGCCAAATCAGTCAAGGTTAAGGGGTCGCTTTTTATCGTTGAAGTTTATATGGGGAAAATCTCTAAAATGTATGGGGAAAAACATCGGGACAAGGTGAGGATCTTGTAGGAAATTTAAAACCTACAACTTTGTCGAAGGATACAAAATGATTTGAGTTGATTCTGATTTTTGGAGATTTTTTTTAGTAAAAAGTATTTTCTTCTATGCTTCCTGTATACCCCTTTATATACTTTCAAGAGTATAAGCTGATTTCTATTCATCGCATTGCTAATAACTCTTCGGGATCAACTCGAATCTACTTGCACCCTTCGACAAAGTTGTAGGAAATTAAATTTCCTACAAGAATCTCACACTTGGGCAATTTGAGGCGAGACCTGCGCCACCTGGCAGAATAAAACTGAAGCGATGTTTTTTTCTCATACATTTTAGCGATTATCCTTATATAAACTTCAACGATAAAAGCGACCCCTTAACCTTAACCGATTTGGCTCAAATTTGGCACAGTTACTTATTATTGCTTAAGAATCGAGAAAGGGGGTATCTCTTGAGATTTTCCAAAATTTTAAATTTTTCTTGTCACCCTACTTGACATTCAGCTTTTTAATATCCCTGCAACCTGAGGGTTTCCTGCCCACTATCGATTACACACTGCCACTGACTTTAATATTTCAATCCATGTCAATTATTACATTTATTTGCGATATAAATATATCGAATTGCCTCCGGGTCCGACTGCCGGCCGTCCATACCAATTGGAATCCGTCAGAGAGAGAGAGACTGTCCCGGAATGTGGTCTATGGGCTGGGCTTACCTTCCGAACGATTAAGCACGCGCATAAATCGATTGAGGTGTACCATGGGACAGTTCCGCCGAACCATTTCCATCAATTACATTCCCTCGTCGTCGTCGTCGTCCGTACTCCATACCTTGTGCCGGAACAAACGGACTGATATATGGCCAGCCACCATGTTTGCCTTTTCCTGCTTCTGTTTGCCATTCTGGCCTGGGACTGTTGCATTCTGTGTTTCCATTGAGCGGGCTACTATTTACGGTCATTGTTGCTGCTGGCTCTGTTTGCCGTTCAAACTCCAATCCCGAATCGATGATCGCCCAAGGGTTCAGCTGGAAGCTGTGGCGAGTGGCTTGGGATCTGGAATCACACCAGGGCTATCGTGTCAGATTAGAACATATGGGATCCAATAGGAGTCAGGTTGTGATTGTAATAAAATTAGAATTGATACTGTTGAAATTAAACAATAGAGAGTTAGCTTTAAACTATTTTGTGAATAATTTTCCTAATATGAGAAATAATTTGAAGGAAAAATCCAAGCGACCTTCTCCCTCAACCGGAAAAGCCGATTTAATTTCCCACATTTCTGCTCGGCCTAGAAGGAGCACGTTCTGACTCAACTAATATTTCCCTCCCCTTAAGAGCATTATACATCGTACAAACCGGAACCGTTCAACTATTTAAATATGTTTCCACAACTTCTGGAGCCTCTCCCTTCGGAAGGAGCAGAACCCTCGATCATAATGCATGCAGGCCAAAGTTAGTCTGTGGTTGAAAATACACACACACACACACACACACAGACATTCGCACACATGTTCACATAAGGAGTTAATTCCACTTAAGCTGCCATACGGGTGGGACCCCCACTTTTATTGGGCCGAATGAGTAGGAATTTTATCATCAAAGAACAAGGTTGCCTCCTGGGGGCGCAAAACTCTCTGTCTTTTGGTCTGGTGCCCTTCCTGCCGCCTTAAATCGGGGAGAGGCAAAGGTTTCTCAAGAAGACCCCGTACGACCACCGAGCGAAAGACCGGAGAATGAATTTTATTAAATTCATCCAACTAGTTATGCGTAATACCAAGCCCAACTGAAAAATCCCAAAATGAAGCCAATTTCCTGTGCCGTTCACAGCTATACGGCGAGAGCCTGTTACGTGTAAGGTACTCCTGCACGTGTTCTTCCCGGAAATCTCGTAAGCCGAGGAAGCCTTAATTTTGATCCCACATCATGATTTCTCAATCTTCTGCTCCGGTTAAGGGGATTACAGCCGTGGTGGCAGCAGCTGCTGCCGGTGACTACTCAAAACGATAAGTGAGAATTCATTTCAAAAGGCATCCATCCCCAGGGGAGTTCTTTTTTCACTAGTAAGGAGCAGCTGCTTTTAAGTTGATGAACGAAGGAGGACTGCACCTGGTTGAAATGAATGTGGGGTTGGGGGTTGTTAGTGCCGAGATTAAAAGATAATTTTTAAGCTTCTCTTTGAGTTACCTCTCACGGGTCAACCGCAAATGGGGAAGACTAGAAGCTGCCTATTCGTTTTTTTCCATTATAAAAATATGTGAAAAAGGAGTAATTCAAAATAATAATTTGAGGGCTTTCATAAATAAACTTTTTCAAATTCGTACTCAAGCTACTCAAATCACGTGGTCATCTAACCACCACCGTCATCTTGCTGCCTTAAGCCTGAATCAATTTGCCGTTCCACAGCATGTAAATCAGCTTCCGTCAAGCATCATGATTTCAATCTTCACCGCCAACGACGACTTCCTCGGCGACGACAGAAAGCAACAACTTCCTTCTGGTGCTGCTGCTCGTCCCATTAGCTTCATTAAATGCAAATTTATGAACCCGGTGTCCTGTGACAGCAAAGCACGCAGGAACAGGACACATTTTCCCGCGGAAAAGCGCCAAATGCAAATGGCGCTCCACCACCATCCAGCTTGGGGGGAGAGGACAGAAAATATTCTCAAGTCGTTCGGCACCGCGGGGTTCGCTTTTGGCGATTTTCAGATTTGAATCTCATCAGAATTAAGGTATTCATTTTGCAACGCGCGCACCGAGAGGGAAAACTTTCTTTTTCCTTCTCCCCGGTGACGAACAGTCCACCCTCGCAGACATTGCCGTGGGCAGATGATGACCTTCGACAGTGTTGGAAGTTTGCTGGAGCGCGCTGCGAAATGCGATACTGTTGGCGAGTGCACCGTGAAATTGAGGATGGTTTCGGACGATTTTTGAAGCCGTCTCAAGTGAATATGGAATTTGAAACTTTTGGACGAGCTTTATTTACTGAACGCTAGACAAGCCCCAGATCCATTTTAAAAAAATACACCATTTAAACCAAAATACACAATTTAAACCATCGGTTGAACGTCATACATAAAAGCTGTTGAAAATCAATTCAATTTAACTTTATTTATTTATTTTATCAAATTTCCACAACAGAATTCTAAACTTCAGAATTTTGGAAAACCTTTTTTGGAGGAGCCTTCTTAAGGAGTTTAAACACATCTAACTTGATATTTAATGAGCTAGCTCACTTAGTTATCGTAATTTTTAGCTATCTTGTTCTTTTTAGGTGAATGAAATGATTTTTTTTATCGATTATCACGATTTTTTGAAAACCATGTTTTGTAACCTTATGAGATTTAAGGTAATGGTTTTAAGATGTAAAACAAATTAGCAAATAGCCAACCTTTATCAAACAATGCTAACCTGGGTGCTGAAAAGACAGAATGCGTAACGTGATTTCAGAATGATCCCCACTGCTCCACACTAATACAACTACACTACAGCTGTAAACATAAACAAAGTAGAAGGCTTTGTTCAAGCTCAAGCGTGACATATTTTTTGCTGCTGAAGTAACTCGTTTTGAAACATTTTGGATCTAATGATACTAAAGTTTTCGCTGAAAAAATAAGTTCTTCGTGCTTTTTTGTTCGTAGACTAAACAATGGGTGGTTAAAAGAGTCCTTCTTTGTTTTCAACGTGATGAAATATTGCGTCAGAAGTGGGGGAATTTTGTGAATCAGAATAGCAACGGGATGCAAATTACGAGATTATGTATCTTTAAAGCGCAGTGATAATACAGGAGTAAGATTATTCAATGTTATTTGGCAGGTGCCATTCACAGTTACTGATAATTCGTCTTAAACAATTTGTAAACATAGGTTTTGAGTGAGACATAGCGCTTATGGAAATGTTAGCAACGAATTAAAACAATCTCGATTTCATCCCTTTTCTTAATACTGACCCAAAAGCTCGACGCCCTCGAATTTTTTATTCCTGACAAAATAAATTATAGATCGATTACAATACTTGCCAATTCTTGCTATCATTTTTCAAACAGTAAATTGGTTCCGCTTTGACAGTTCTAAATTGAGGCCGCTTTGCGGACAACAATTCTGCACTCAGATGCTAACCAACCAAAATAATGAAATACATGCAATTTTTGTCAAGTACAACAATATTAGAATACTTTGAACGTTTTGAATCATTCTTTTGAATAATTATTAATTATTTTTTAAGTAGGGCTTGTGATTTTTTGCAATTTCCCGAATTTCGTATAATTTTCAGTAAAAATAGTTTTGCCATGCCAAAAATTATAGAATGTAATGGTTGAAACTTTTTGAAACCCATTCATATTTTTGCCATCAACTCAAAAAAAATGTCAAACAACAGGGTGAGCTATGAACAATTTCATGCGAAATCGAACGATTTGGTAATTTTTGTTCTTGTTGTAATATTTTGTTTGGGTCAATTTTTAAGGAGTTTTTCCTATGATCAAAGATTAAACCGATTTTTAGTTTTACTTTTTTTACAAAGAAATTTAATTCCCACAGTCAATATTTTAGTCAAATAAAATTATATTGTTTTTGGCAACAGAGGTAAGGGTAATGATTTTTTGAAATATTTTTTTTTTTTCAGAAAAAATAATAATTTCAGCAAAAAACAAAAAACAAAGTTTGAAATGTAAAAATAGAGTATTTTATAGAAATGTTTAAAATGTGCACCATTTTCAAGATATTGACACATAAAGTTAGCTTTCATCTAAAAATTTGCAGTTTTTTGATTTTTTAAAAAGTGCTCATCAGAGACCATTTCTGAAAATATTTGTATCGAAAAGTTAAGTATTAAAAAAAATAACGTCTGAAAAACAGCGACTGCGATACAGCAGAAAAAGAAAAACAAACATGAAAATTGATGCTTTCAAAGTCTATCCCGAACAGCCCCCCCATTTTCTTATGCCAACTTTTTTAAGTACTCAAGTTTCCTTTTTGCTGAAAACCATGGCAACAAATACAATTTTATTTAAGGCTCCTGCTACACCCAAAGGAAAAATATATCTCAAAATCTGCAACATTGGATTTGCAGCAGAAAATGTTTTATAACATTTTATAACATTTTTTGCAGCAAGCCCGTAGATCATTTTTGCCCGCGTGTAAAAATTTCAGCGATCTGCAGTTCTCACCAACACATATAAAGCTGGCCCGTCCCCGAGCAACACTCCAAAGAGAAGCATATGTTGGTGCTCTTTCACTCACTTTTCATCAAGCGTCCATGGCGTGGTGGTAGCGTGTCGGATCAATAACCAAGAAGTTGGTGGTTCAATCCTCGTTCTGCTAAGTGTTTTTTTTGTGAAATACAACCAAAAAGCCGTCGGTAATGTCGATAATTGTCGGTAACGGGCAAAGATGTCATACTCCTATATCGCAAAAAATGCATGAGGACAGATTTCATGCAGATTCTGATATACTTTCATGCCGCCATGCATCACAATCATGCGACTGCCAGTTGGGTTTAGTTTAAAATATTTTTAAAATTATGGAATGAACTGTAATATTTGAAAAGAGCGTATTATCAAATATTTGACCATTTAGAAAAAAAAACTTGATTCCAATATTTCCAATCACGAATGTTTAATTTTTTTTCACATTGAAAATAGGTTCAATAGTTTCTGATGACATTTGAAACTACAATTTTCTTTGTTTTTCTTTTATTCGCTATAATTCATCAACCGGAGATCTACTCTTCAATGTCTCTCAGGCAATTTTATTGAGAAATTTAATCAACTTTACGAAAAAAATATTTTCCGGAATGGAAAATCCTAGACTCTATTTAAGAAATTAGAAAAACTAGAATTTTGCAGAGAAAATTTAACGTTGAGTGGCATAGTATCGGAAAGAATACACTTTATTGAAAAATCTGTAAATTTAAAAAAAAAATAATAATGAAATTCCAGTAAAATTTTTGAATTTTTTTGAAATTAAATATGTCTTTATTGAGCTTTCTTATAATAATTACATTTCATTTACATTCTAAGTGGTATGGCTACATGCTCTTCATCTTTGTTATATTTTTCGTTTTCTTATTAACTGTTCACATTCATTTATTTACTTTAAATTGTTTTACATTTTTGCATTTAATCGAATACATTTGGGTAAAAAAGAAAAAAAAATCACTTTAACAACTAATCCTAACTTAAAACTAAAAAAGCAAATTCATTGAAATATTCAAAATCATTAGAACGAGTAAACTACGAATTGTATTTTAAGATAAATCCTCCAAACGTTCTTACTTGTTCCGCACGAGTTTTGCAACCACGCAGTGTTGTTGTCATCTCGAATAAAAATGTTCAGAAGTTCTTGTGGTGAAAACAGGTCACTACTGCCTTCATCCTTTGATGCTAGTTGGTTTTCCCTCGGTTGCTGACTGAAGCCAGGAGGTGTTGTATTCTCTGCAACTTTTTGCCGCTGATTCAACGGCAATGGCTGCAGATTTGGAACCACTCGAACAGATCCCGCTCCTGGTGACGCCAAAGCAGGAAAATCCACGTCCGTGAAAGTTGGTGGTGTTTTGCGACGATTTGGTTGGTGCCTCGTCGTCGCTTGCTGCCGAATTTTTACAAACTCAGCACGTTTTGGGCAGCTTCGATTCTTGGTAGAATGGTCGCCGCCGCAATTGAAGCATTTCGCTTCGGTGTTCTCGTTGATTGTTTTGCAAGCTTGAGTTTTATGCTCACCTCCGCAGGTTGCACAACGACTCTTGATGAAACAGTTCCTTCCACCATGCCCAAACTGCAAGCAGTTCGAACATTGCGTCACGTCACGGTGCATTGGACGATAACGTTCCCAAGTCACAATGATGTTGAGAATTGCCCGAACTGCTTTCAGCTCAGACGGCGTTGTCGATCCTTTCTCGAGATGAACCAGGTACAGTTGATCACGATACTTGATGTCCTTGTTGTGTCTCGTCATCTTGAAGATTTCGATCACGTTCAACTTAAGAGTTTTGAGCTCTTCTTTCAGCACACTCACATCCATGTCATACAGGCCTCGGAGGACCTGTTTCATGGGGCGTTTACCTGGATCGTCATGGCTGTAGTATTCGATCTTTGTGTTGTTCAGGAAATCCCGAACGTAGTTGTAATCCTTTCTGGTAGGTAGCAGAATTTTGAGTCCATCAGCACACAAGCGGATGGAAGCTCGTAAAGCACCAGATTTGATAAATCCGGTCAGCCACTTTCGCACCGAATCCGATGACGATGTTTTCACAAAAATGGGTGGCAACTTTTCCCGTCGTTCAAATTCTTCCTTCTCGCTCACGTCCACAGGGAGGGTAGCGAACTGGTTTCCAGACAATTTTTGAGCGTCCTTGCTCAAACTGCCTGGCTTTGCAGGTAGCGCTTCGGCATTCTTTAACTTCTTCAAATCTGCCGATCCTGCTGGTGAGGACCGCCTCTTTTTCTTGCCGTGAGGCATTTTTTGCACTTTTTAGCACTTTTTTGGTTTGTGAGGGACGCACGTCTGACTCGCTTCTCTGCTGATCGCAGACTCTAGTAAAATTTTTATTTTTCTTTTGTCCGTACATTTCTATGGCTTAAAATTTGCGGTTTTTGTCCCCTAATAATTTATCAAAAAATCAATAATTTAAAAATAAGGATTTTGGGAAATTGATTTTTGTGTTAATTTGAAAATCGGAAAAAAAGTTTGAGCCAATTAAAAAAATATAAATAAAATCCATTTCCACTTTCTCATTGAGGGCTTAACATTTAATTTTGCTATTAATTTTCAATCATTGTTTAATTTTGTAATGTTCAATGTCCAAGTGAAAAACAAATTATTATTGTATACAATTAAATTCTTGTATTTTTTACTGAACACTTGACAAAACAATAAAAGTATTCTGAGTAAAGGTCATCAAAGGTTATTAGTCATCTAAGGATCCATTGGACCGATTTCTACCATCCAACTTACCTTTTGCATGTCCCATATTTTGTTTTCACTCGCCTGGATACAATGACTGACCACCTTTTCGGATTTGGAAAGGTTGAGGTGGTAGTCACTCTAGGGAACTCAGTAATTCTGTGTCTGTGGGTCACGGACCGGAAAGACAGAGGATCAATTCATTTCCTTCGATGACTATGGAATCTTCTTCTTCGTTTCCGTTTCTTCACTGAATCCCACTTTTCTGTATGTACAAGTGTATGTGATGAAGTAGCAAGGATAAGAGTGAAAGTATCACTTTCGTTTCCAGCAACACCACCAGCACATTCTCAGACAGACACACAAAGTGTTTCCCTTGAATTATTTATGGAAGTCGGCGTTCGCCCGGATTGAAATTTATGGGATGATTTAATCGGTCTTTTATTGTTCTCTGCCAGCACAGTGCCGTGCCGAGAGCCATTCCCTCTATCATCATCAACGCCTTCGGGGCGTGCTCAAAACGACGACGATGAGAACGAGGGGGGCTAGCCCTTAATCGAGGGGGTGGGAATGGGCTGGATTGTTTCGGATTGATTGGGACACATTGAGCTTTAGATTTAGAACTGAATCTTTTTTTAAATCTATTGAGAAAATATTTTATCCAGAGCAGAACTCCATTCAACCTGCCAAATCTCGAGCAATTCAATTTGATGAATTCCCCAGAAGATGACCACCGACTGAGGCATATTTTCTGGGAAGGACATCGACCATTCACGGTACAATAATTACAAGTCCCAACCATCGGAACATATCCTTCTCATCGTGACAGGCGTGTTTCTCAATTGAGTTGCCCTGTGGCAGCAATCACAATAACAACAACAACAAGGGGAAAAATGTCGATGTAACACCTTTAACCGCAGGAATTGATCCATATTGAGTATGCGAGGAATTTTTAAGCAACACCTTCAAACGAACCGCAAATCATGGGGAATTTGACAGAAAAATAAGGCGAACCGCAAAACCAATGCACCAACAGCTAGCATTATGGATTGTATTAACCTTTTTGGGATGAAAATTGCATATTTGTAAAAAAAAATATTGGAAATCATTCATATTGTAATAGAAACAAAAATAATTAAAAATGCCCAAATTTCAAAATCAGTAGATGAGAGTTTCTAAACTATTCAAATATCAACCAAATCATGTAGTCCGTGGATGATTTCCACTTTGAGACTCATTTAAGGCAAGACACCACCTTTAAAGTAGACTTCTGGGAAACGTTTCGTGGTACGAAAATCACTGCCAAGTAAGTGTCTCGGTGTAAGTTATGTAATGCGTAACATTCACAAGTACTCACACACCCAGCAAAGTACATTCTGTAGCCAGTTTTAAGCTCACAGCCTTTGGTAGCAGTTGAAAGCAATTTACCAGTCAGTGAGAGTGTATTAACTTTCATGAACCCTTCCATAAACGGTAAATTACGAGGGTCGGACCTCCCCGCTTGAGTTGGGTGTGGGTGTGGTGTGGCCACGGTGCTTAAGTGCCCATCAGGCTGGGAATTTAAGTGATATGTTCTGTGCATCGAGCTGGGTTCGGGCTGGCCAAGAATGGGTCATTTGGCTCAAAGTGTGGTATTGCTGCAGTAAACATTTGTGCTGGGAAAGCAATGTTCTTTGGAGTCAGCAGCTGGAAGTGGCATTTGTACAATTGCAGCTCATTTTAGAAATGGTGGCAAGCAAAGGTTAGCATTGCAACATGCGTTCAATAATGTAACTTAACATTAATTTTTTTTTAAATAATTCTGTTTCAAAAAAGGGGGAAAAATCATCAAAATGTAGAAAGTGTACTTTAATTTATTATTCAGATTAATATTCTAACAATTTAGAAGCTCTGTTTATATCTTTTAAATTCGAATCCACAATCCATACGTTAAAGTCATACGCTTTAACGAGTATAATTAATAAATTCAGTTTCACCACGATTAATTAATACGCAACGAAGACCTCCCACATCAGCGTCACCAACTTCGCGGTTCGATTACTCGGGTTGGGATCAAAAAAGCATTCATTTGTGTGAAATATTTTCGACATTCCCATTGGGATATCCACTCTGTGTGTGTGTGTTGTGGAATTATGGTTGACGTTATTTCAATGGGATTTATTTTTTTTGTTTATCAAAAATCTTATGTTTTTTTATTCTAAATAAAAAAATTATTTAAAAACCTTTTCACTTATATATTTCATACAATCAAAAAAAAAAAAATTCCTTTACTTGTCCTGACATTGACGAATGAATAATTCCAATGAAAAACATATCATCTTTAAGCAAATAACTTTCAGGTCAATATTTGACACGTGTCACACTTGATCGGTACTGAGTATTTTGGGATATACGACAGGCGCGATGGGTCGTTGTTATGATGGATTTTTATCGAAAAATAAATTTCCTTTCACAGAAATGAGACCGAGTTTTTATTAAATTAATGAGCACTGTTTCAAACATTTACAGGCTAGGAAGGATTGACTAACCGAAACAATGCTTTCCAATTTTTATTTATAAATTGTGTCATTTTCAAAGCAATTCTTTACGAAAACGGTTTTTTTTCTTCAATTTTAATTTTTGAATTTTTTAATCCGGCTGAAACTTTTTCGGAGCCTTTGGTATGCCCAAAGAAGCCATTTTGCATCATTAGTTTGTCCATATAATTTTCCATACAAATTTGGTAGCTGTCCATGCAAAAATGATGTATGAAAATTCAATAATCTGTCCCGGGCAGACGGTAATAACAAAATTCATGCCATTTCAATAACAAATACTGTTAAAATAACAGAAAGTGTTATGGAATCTTCTTGAAAAATCCATTTTTGCATAAGGGTTTAATAACAGTTAATGTTATCATAACATAATTTGTTATTGGTCTGACATTGGAGGAAAGCCAAAACAACTTTGGAATAACATTTTTTGTTATGGAAGAATACCTCGAACTGTTATTGGGATGATCGGATTAGTTGTTAAAATAACAAAAAATAATAACAAAGATTTGTTCGAAGAATAACTAAAAATGTTATTAGTTTGTTATTACAATAACGATCCAATAACAACAAAATCATAACGGGGAATAACAAATCATGTTATAAATAACATACAATGTTATTGACCTAGTATTTTCAAATATCAAAAAATGTTATTCCCAAGTTATTACCGTCTGCTCGGGGTATCTTTTGAGGGATTTTTTTGATCGATTTGGTGTCTTCGGCAAAGTTGTAGGTATGGATATGGACTGCACTGAAAAAAAAGATACACGGTAAAAAAATGTGGTAATTTTTTTATTTTAACTTTTTGTCACTAAAACTTGATTTGCAAAAAAAATATTTTTATTTTTTTTTAATGTTTGATATGTTTTAGAGGACATCAAATGCCAACTTTTCAAAAATTTCCAGGTTGTGCAAAAAATCTTTGACCGAGTTATGAATTTTCGAATCATTGAATCACATTTTTTTCAAAAAATCTAAATATTGGTCGCAAAAAATTTTCAACTTCAATTTTCGATGTAAAATCAAATTTGCAATCAAAAAGTACTTTAGTGAAATTTGATAAAGTGCACCGTTAAATTAAAAATCACCAATTTTTTTTTATCGTGATTCATTTTTTACCAGTGTGGTCTGTATCCATACCTACAACTTTGCGGAAGACACTAAATTGATCAAAAAATTCCTTCAAAAGATACAGTTTTTTGCCTCAAAAAGTGAAATTTTTGAGAATTTTTTTTACGGGTTAAATCCCATTTAAAATTCAAGTGCAAAGCGCCAGCTCCTGTTACGTCCAATCAAGCTAATATTTTGGACTTGGGCTCAATACGCTCACCGGAACAAACCCCTAAATGCCCGCCAAAAAGAATGTTTTGTTATATCCTAATGAATAGTCTCTAATTTGCATCGGCCTTATTATGTTTAGTATTTTAAGTTTGTTGAGTTGATTTCTTACACATACACATGGTTCTAAGCCATTTTTTTGCTATTAATTTTTATACATATTTATGTATTTTTATTTTATTTATTTATTTTTTTGAGTTCCAGAATGCTTAGAACTTTAATATTCGAAATTTGCGAACAGATCTGCACAGAAAAAAAAAGTTGAAATTTGGAATGTTGAAAATTTGGTAGGTTGAATATTGCCTCTTTTTTTGAGTAATATTACTTAAAAAATGTGTAAAAATGTGAACCTGATGAATATTCATCAAAAACAGATATAAATTCATCATTTTCTGGGGTAAAATTAATCATTTTTTTGCCACAGAATCTGTCACCATTTCCTGATGAATATTACCATCATTTTTTTTCTGTGTGGTCTACACGCAAATCAAGTAAGAAATTATCACATTAGTGACCAATTCGCATAAAAAATTAAAATTTAAAAAAATAAGAAATTTTTTGCTGGTGAAATTTCATTTAAATATAAATGTAAAAAGCCAGGAACTGTTATGTTCAATCGAGAATTCATATTTAGGATTTGACTCAGTTCGCCACCACACAGAAAAAAAGTTGAATTTGGGAATGTTGAAAATTTAATAGGTTGAATATTACCTCTTTTTTGAGTAATATTACATATAAAATGCGTAAAAATGTGAACCTGATGAATATTCATCAAAAACTGATTAATATTCATCATTTTCTGGGGTAAAATTAATCATTTGTTTTGCCACCATTTCCTGATGAATATTACCATCATTTTTTTCTGTGCAGAACAAGCTTTTGAATGCCCTACAAAAAGTTATTTTCGTTATTTCCCAATTTACCTGCTAGATTTCGTTTAAAAATTACTAAGTTTATTTTACATAAAAAGGCTACAAGTTGAGTTAATTAAATTTTAATTTATTTTGGTTCTAATTTTAAAAACTGAAAATTTGTTACACAATACATTTAAAAATTGACAAAATTGTTGTAACTCATTGTTGAGGGTGCTCAAGAAACAAATTCAAAAATATTTCGGGATATTCTCAGTGACTCTAAAATATTTAAATTATTTCTCTCCAGAAAAATAATTATTTCTTTTGTTCTAAAATAGTTCAAATTTGGCTGTTAGACCAGCAATTCTTGCATTTTGATCGTTTGTAAGACATTTTTTTTTGTTTCAACTGGAATTTTGAAAATGTATGTGTTGACAATTTTTTTTCTCTACACAGCTAAAAAAGTAGTAATCCAGCTGCGTGTAAAAGGCCTGTGTGTAAAATAAATATTGCATTATTTTATACAATTTTGTGTGATTTTACACCCTGAAATATGTAGCCCATCAGTATGGGAAACCTACTTGACCGAAATGTCAAGCTCATATATGTGTTTATCCTTACAGCTTTACATCGGTCTGATGGCCGAGTGGGCTAAGGCGTCAGTCCTTACTATTGGTGCTGGGTTTGAATCCCGTCGATTGAAACTTTTTTTTGTGTTTGCAAAAATTGTACATGCAACGTGTAATATTAAGTGTTTATTTTGACGAAGGTGATGTGCATGTTTTTGCATGCGATTTTACCATCGGATTTTTTGCTGTGTAGTACAGTTCAAACTCTGAAGCCCTTGGAAACATTTCACTACGGAATTTTCTTATTTTTGATTGTCAAGCTCAAGCTACTCTGAAGTGATTTAGAATTTTAAAATTCAAGATGGCGTGATTTTTGTAATTTTGTAATTTAATAGGCAATCGCCTCTTTAATTTGACTAAAAGGGGGTCGTAGATTTCGATTTTGATGTTAAAAAAAAGAAAATGAAATAAAAACTTTAAACAGATTTATGTTCATGAATTGATTATCTGAATTGCTATAAACAACTTCGAATAATGGAACTTCTGATAATCGAGGCTTCGGACAATCGAGTTTGGACTGTATGTAATGCTCTATGCATATATCAAAAATAAAGAATTTATTTACCTATGTTGATGTAAGCTAGAAGACAAAAAAAAATAATATAGAAGAGAGTGCAGAGATCTCTTCTATATTATTTTGTTATCAAAAAAACTTAGTCCAGGTGTAAATTTCCAGTTGATATTAAAATTCAAATTGTCAGTCAAATTTTCCTGAACTTCATTTTTAATTTATATGAGGCATTCAAGCAATGCTGAAATTCAAGTAAATTCAGTTTTTGTGTGCAATCAAAGTTAATTTAAAGTACGATATCCAATAATAGCAAATATTGCCATTGGATTGATGAACATTGGGTTTTCAAACATCGATTCAAAATCGCAAATTGCTTAAAATTTCCAATTCAATATGCATGATCCCACCCAAATTGAGCATAGTGCACTCTAGGCGGCGGAGCAGCAGTCCCGGATCTTTCAGCAGCAGTAGCAGGAGGTGTCGAAAATAATCATACCGGGTGATGTTGATGGCGCTGCCAATACACCGGTACAAACGTCGAAACTCCCTTTCGCTGGCACGTGGATCACGTGGATTACCACCTGATTACGGCGTAATGATATGCCGCATATCATCAGGAGCAGTGTTAGGGTGGTTCCTAAAATAATGACATTTCGTTTAACAAATAATATCAAAAAATGATTTTTTTAATGAAGCAAAATATTTGTTATAAGCGATTTACAGATTTTTTTTAAACACCCCAAGCCCGTCGGCGTGATGCAAAATTAAGTGGATGCATTTCGCGTTGCGTTCGGGGTGAATTTCTGCATCCGGTGCACACCCGCTCATCGCGGTGGTAATGTAAATTTAGTGCTGATCTGCGTTTTATATGGTTCATTTATTTTTCAAAACAGTGCTAATCAACTGCCAGGTGCGCAGATTAATATGCATATTATAGGGTGGTGCAGGCCGGATGTCGAGAGGGTTTTGCGGTGGGGTTGTTGATTGTGTAACTGAAATTGATCAACGATGATTGATTGATTCGTTCGAAATATGCCTCGTAATTAGCATAATTAGTGTTGGTTGTCAGTTGTGTGGTTTAGGTTCCTAAATAATGTAAACCGGACACAACTTTAATTTAATTCGCTCAAGTAACTGCCTTTTGGACTTCACGATGACATTGATTGGATTCTTTTTTCCAGTGGGCTTATCCTTGCGATTGATTCGTTTGGTCAACAAAGTCCTCTTCGGAATGGTAGATTCTGAGGACGAGGGTCGTTGAGTGACACACTTGATCTGATGTAAGGGGACGCCTTCCCGGCCACACTTTTTGATGGTTTCCCTGTAAGATTCATCGGAAATTACTGTCATGTTTTGTAGTTTTGGAAAAGTTGTCAAATTGATCATTTCTTTGGTTTTCAAGACTCTTTCAGTCTCTTTCAGAAAAACAATGCCACATCAAACAACAGTGACTTCTTTCTTTCCGGGAAGCCGGTACAAACTGCAAGAACATTTCCTCCCTGTCGTCGAGTAAAACTGCTGAGTGGACACAGTGTTTATTCTGTCATTGCCACTTGACCTCTTTTGTGGGGGGAGGGTTATATTACCTCCATCTTTTCGCCATCTCCTTTTGATGGCGAGCTTTCGTTGTACCTTTGACAGGGTGGAGTTCAACAGCTATTTACATAACATTTCGATGGCACTCGGTTCGTCATTGGGGTTGCTTCCTTCTTTTGTGTATCATTAGGGGGATGAAACGACGCTTGCGATGTTTTACTTTAGGTTTCGTTGTCTTACCCTTCGGCGATTAAGATTCTGTTGAGTTATGATGACTGAAATTATTAGAACCCATTACTTCATAATTCCCAACCAATCTACGTCTCATAAACAGTTGATATACTCTCACACCCCAAAGGTGAAAATCAAAGTGCACGTTCGACGTGATTATTTCAACACTCTTTTCACACAAATCTACGCCCGAAAGCTCGCAAAATCCCGGCCAAAATCCGCGGATAAATCCGTCCGCCGTTTGAGCGGCGCTAATGCCACTCACAGAGGCGCACAAATCCCGGTTTTCCGAAATATTGCATTCATCACGAACCACGCGTGGCCACGGAACGCATTCGTTTTGTCGCATTCAGTGCGTGAAGTTTTGTGTCACGAGCAGATTTTGGCATAAATTAGAGGTGCCGGACCTCCTCGTCACGTCTACAATTTGCGATGCATTTTATGCCTTAACCGAGGACAGAGTGCAACGGAATGGGAGGTCTTCCTTTTTAGGGGGTGCCAGATTTGTGAGGACACGTGGAACGTGAAACAGGCACCTCGATAGAGACATGAACGGAATGGTTTCAGCTGGAGGAGATGTGAACCGAAATGAGGTGAGTATTTGGTTAAAATGAATAATTATTTCCGGAACGACTTCACCAATTTCAGCCTGCCACCTTTTTTTATTTTAAATTTTTCGAAAAGTTCATATGTTCAAATGTGCTTCCTCCAACGGTACGCACGGCCTGCATATCGCAGAACATTTCAAAATTTGATCCAAAGTTCGCAGCGTCGTGGCAAAACAAATGGCCGCGGGCTTTTGATATTCATGGCGTCCGGAAATTTTGTACTCAATCTCGGTCCGTTCGTTTCATTTGTGCAGCAAAATCACGCGCTAGCTGGCTGGCCCCCAGGTCCCTTCACACCCCGTGTGGAATGCACTTGGCACCCCGGCTTTTTGTATGCAGAGCGCGCCCAAATCGATGCACGACCCCTCGATTTTCGCCTATTTGGCAGCTGCCTCATAGTAGTGCAAGTTGGCCAGCACCAGCCAGCCAGTTATTAGTGGTAGTTATTATGAAAATTTATCCGCATAATTAGTTTCACAAATAAATAAAGGCCGGGGCTGCCAATAACCGACTGCTGCTGGCCAAACTGTCGGGCGGGAAGGGGGTCAGACTCACCAACCGGGCGGCCGTAATCATAACTGGCAGCAGGAACGCGAAATTTTGCATACACACTCACGAGTCGAGCAGAGGACATTGAGCACAGCAGGGAAATTTGCCACCACAACCGGAGGGGGGTTGTTCCACAATTTATGCTGCACCTGGACTGGATGGCCACGCCGACGTTCGCGCCACCGGGGCTTTGTGAGCACGTGGTGTTTGAAGTTAGGACTGTTATTGAATGGATTTCTTGAAAATGATTTCGACTGATTTTTACTGAATCTATTTCCAGATAATGTTGTTTAATTACATTTGGTTATGTATGTCATTTAAACTAGCATACTGTTTTCTTTATTGTGATGAACTCAACTGGTGATTTTGCTTTGCACCAGATTTTTTTTTACCGTTCAGGCTGGTACAAATATTTTAACAAGTTTCCCCCTTCAAAATAGGCCCGAAAAATCGGGGGGCAAAAAAATATTTTTTCAAAAAACTTCGAAATTTAAATGAAATTTATGTTCAATCAGCTGAAATCCCTGCGTTTAGAATAATTTTCAACATGTTTGGGTTCATTCACAGTACCGCAAATAGTTTTTTTTTCGCTATAATTTTTGTTTTCGTCACATCTTACATATTTTGAAATCTAATGATTGCAAAACAACGGAACTAGTGTGAAATGCATTTCAAAACACTTTTTTTTATTCAAATGTTGAGGTAATGGTTTGTTTTTATTTTTTTGTATTTTTTTGCACCATTCCCACCTCGAGACCCCAGTCAGAGCCGAGGGACAAAAACTTTGAAAAATAT